>NC_044358.1:27755564-27978064 GCF_007364275.1 Archocentrus centrarchus | reverse complement strand
AATACTGTACCCTAAAATATTTTAAAAATCAGTTAATGTGGTTCTGTAAGATGCATTGTGGCATTTTCTTGTTTAACTGACATTAATATGCACATCCAGAAAAAATATAAGCCATGTAAATTTTACATGTATAGGTACAGATCTAAATAGTTAATAGTAATGTCATCTTATGCTAACCACATCTTATGCAACTTATTTAAAATTTAGGTCAAACATAATTTTTCTTAAATTAAATAAGTGTAGTAGGAGATTTTTTTGGAAAATTTTTTTTGTTTAAGTCTAACAAAAATAGTGCCTCAAAGGTCAAACCATATTTACCTGTGATTCTTTATTATGCTGATCGGCATCTGCTCCTTTGATCTTTGTTTTAGTGTGTTGTGAAGGTTTAGGATTTTGTATTCTCTTCGGGGGATTGAAGTACTTGGACTTGGACTTAGATTGACCAGCAGAACTTTCCCTCTTCTTCCATTTCTCTTCATGATCATCTACAGGTTTGTTAGAAACTGTGAAGGCTTTGTCAAGAACTTTCATTGGAAGACCATGCTGCATAATGTGCTCTACATATCGTCCTTGTAAAGAGGAAAACATTTTGGAGATGAACTCTGCTGGTCTGAGGTACTTCTTCTTTCCCAGGATGTTTCGTTTCACCAAACCAAACCATAGCTCCACATGGCAGTTTGTTTCTCTGGTTTTGCAAGTTTTGTTTGTTTCACCAGTTGTTGGTGTCTCATGTCGTGTCAGATCTCCAAGCAACAAACCACTCCACAGTGGGATGATCCCCATGTAGTTTTTCAGCAGAACATCAATTATACCAGGACAAAAGTAATGGTTTTTAATGTTGGCTGAATCATCAGACAGAAAGTCACACTCTGCTTGGTCCCGTATCACTTGAAAAGTATGTGTGAAAGGTGATGTTCCAACAATGCTATTACTTTTATCAGTGATCATTTCCTCAGCTTCTGATACATATTGACTTTCTCCATCCTTGTTTTTCTTGCTTTGTGAAATGCAGCTGTTGAGGTAGGTTTGGCTTGTTTTTACCAAATGGGTACATTCTTTTGCATCAAAGAGAACACACATGTTATAAAACACCTCAATGGCGAGCTGCATACTTTGGCAGTTGAGTAGGTATGCAAAGCAGAATGTTGCATACTCCTGTATGCCTCGGTCTGATGTTTTTCTGCCAAATGCTTGTGTCACAGCCTTAACTATATGGGCAGAGCACAGATGCAACACAGTGAAGTTTGTCATACCAGTAGTGCGTCCATGCACAATGTTAAATGCTCTGGCAAGGTACACAGAAATATCTTCCTTGTTGAAAGATATAAGCACGCTATTAATCAGAGCCCAACTGTAGTCTGTCTCAACCTGTGAAATTTGTATTTTTGTTTTGTGTGACAGTTTCCTTTTGAATTCCATTAGCCAGTGAGAAATGGAAGGAATACTATGGCTGTTGGTGATCAGTTCCGTGACAGGCAAAGGAGGTTTATCCTTGCCCATGCCTGGCAAAACTAAAGCATAATATAAAACTTGCTTGTCTTGGTCTGGGATTTTCTGCACTACGCTGCCTGTTGCATCAAGGTGGAGGGTAACAGGTGATGACTGCCTTAGATGTTGTGCCAAAATCCTTAATCCAATGTCTGTGTATAGGTGTACTGCAAATGGATCTATTTGAAGGTGCTGAAAGTAACCTTTTGATGATGCTTGAGAACTTGTTTCTTTAATTAATTTTTGAGTTAACATGAGTTCAAGCATAATGTCATCATGGAGCCTTGTACTCTTATTCAACTCGGACGATATTTTTTTCAGTACATCTTTGGTTAGGCTTTTTGTCATGTTCCCGGCCATAATTTGTTCAGTGGGTGTTTGCTTCAACATTGAGTAATAGTAATGGCTGACACCATCTGCCAAAGCTTTGCCAATCTTACCTCTTCTCAGGTATTTAGCTGGCCTGAATCGTCTATGTTTCTTATGGTGTGTGACCTCACCAAAGCGTTTCACTGTAAAACAGATTTTTTTGTCTTCTGATTTGGGAATCATTTTCTTTCTAAAAGTGTACATTGCATTGCATCCATGAAAAGTGCATTTTGCGGCAGCATGAAAAAATGGTGACTTCTTCTTACGACTGTTGTCCATTTTCACATGCTGGTACTTAAAAGAAAGTGTACAGCATGGATTCTTTTCCATGAACTGATGGTACAGTGTGTCAGTCCAAGGGGGACGTAGTTGACTCCCCCCATGTTTTGGTTTTATTTTCGTCCACTGTTTCCTTGTTATCATAATTTTGAATTTTTTAGGCCCTGCATTGCACTCTCTGTAGTCACTTTGGTTGTCTTTATCTGGTTGTCCTTTTCTGTCCCTTGTTTTCATTGGTTTTCTCTTTGATTTTGTGCCTTTTCCGTCCTCTGTTCTGTTCTCTGTTCCATCATCTATGTCCTCTGTTCTGTTCTCTCTTCCATCATCTGTGTCCTCTGTTCTGTCCTCGTTTCCTGTCTGCTGTTCTGACTGTGGCTGGTTTTGATGGATTTCTGTTTTGCCCTGTGACTGGTCCCTGTCCTCACTGGTATGTTGTCCTGTATAGTCAGAGGAAACTTCTTGTCCTGTACTACTCTTTACTTCATTTTTTTTCTCACTGACTGTGTTTGTAATGGAGCCCTTAACATTGCCCTCGTCACTGATTTCTCTACCTACCGAGGAACATATCCGAAATGAAATGTTATTAGGTTCAGATTTTTGTTTTACACACATACGTACAGTAAAACACAAGTATACAGAGCCCCTAAAGGAACAGTGAAGAAAAAAGAGGGACATTGAAGGATAACATCTAAAATACATTTTTCGTGCGCACTAGATATTTTATCGTGCACATCACATACTATCTGGTACTTAGCTGATCTCGTGCGCATGAGATACTATCTGGTGTGCACGAGAAATTTTTTTTTTATTATTATTATTTTTATTCTTCAGTGTCCCTTTAGGGGCTAGTAAAAATCAAAATACAAGCTAATAAAATGTAACATTACCTGCATTAAGCACCTTTGTCCGAATTCCTTGTCGATCTGCAGACCATATGACCTTCAGCCACTTTAAATAACTTTTCTCATTTGTTTTAAACAGAGCAATAACAAGAGATAACCACTGTTCATGAGTTACAACTTCCTCACTAAAACCCAAAGAAATACAACACTGAGTAATGGCATGTACACCCCCAGCTTTTTGCCAAAGATTTATGTTTTAAGACTCTGTCCTTTTCTAAAACGACCCATTATTAGTAACAGTGGAAAAATGCTTTGCCAAACTTCCACGCTTTTCTCTGTCCTTGGAAATAAATCATCATTGTTGTGATGGTTTGAGTTAGAGCCACCTAGTGTTAAGTATTTGTACTACATGTCACTTCAAATTACTGTAGTTTTTGTCTATCATCATGGCAGTAATGTGAATTTTTAAAACTTTATTAAGAGACTGTGTTAGAATAATTTGACAGTATTATGTCACTGGGTCACATGACCTGGAAGCTATTGAAGAAAAATCTCAATTTTTGTCTATAAAAAATCCTAAAAAATGTAAAAAGGCTTAAAATGAAAAGAAAATGAGTGTGCCTCATTTGTCTAATGTAGCAGAATAATTACACACAGATTTTGAGTCAGTGGGTCACATGACCTGGAAGCTATTGAAGAAAAATCTCAATTTTTCACATAAAAAAATGCTAAAAAATATAAAAAGGCTTAAAATGGAAAGAAAATGAGTGTGCCTTATCTGTCTAATGTAGCAGAATAATTACACACAGATTTTGAGTCAGTGGGTCACATGACCTGGAAGCTATTGAAGAAAAATCTCAATTTTTGGCTATAAAAAATCCTAAAAAATATAAAAATGCTTAAAATGGAAAGAAAATGAGTGTGCCTCATATGTCTAATGTAGCAGAATAATTACACACAGATTTTGAGTCAGTGGGTCACATGACCTGGAAGCTATTGAAGAAAAATCTCAATTTTTGGCTATAAAAAATCCTAAAAAATGTAAAAAGGCTTAAAATGAAAAGAAAATGAGTGTGCCTCATCTGTCTAGTGTAGGAGAACAATTTCACACAGATTTTGAGTCAGTGGGTCACATGACCTGGAAGCTATTGAAGAAAAATCTCAATTTTTCACATAGAAAAATCCTAAAAAAAAATAAAAAGGCTTAAAATGGAAAGAAAATGAGTGTGCCTCATCTGTCTGGTGTAGCAGAACAATTTCACACAGATTTCGAGTCAGTGGGTCACATGACCTGGAAGCTATTGAAGAAAAATCTCAATTTTTCACATAAAAAAATTGCTAAAAAATATAAAAAGGCTTAAAATGAAAAGAAAATGAGTGTGCCTCATCTGTCTAGTGTAGGAGAACAATTTCACACAGATTTTGAGTCAGTGGGTCACATGACCTGGAAGCTATTGAAGAAAAATCTCAATTTTTCACATAAAAAATTGCTAAAAAATATAAAAAGGCTTAAAATGGAAAGAAAATGAGTGTGCCTTATCTGTCTAGTGTAGCAGAACAATTTCACACAGATTTTGAGTCAGTGGGTCACATGACCTGGAAGCTATTGAAGAAAAATCTCAATTTTTGGCTATAAAAAAATCCTAAAAAAAATAAAAATGCTTAAAATGGAAAGAAAATGAGTGTGCCTCATTTGTCTAATGTAGCAGAATAATTACACACAGATTTTGAGTCAGTGGGTCACATGACCTGGAAGCTATTGAAGAAAAATCTCAATTTTTGGCTATAAAAAATCCTAAAAAATGTAAAAAGGCTTAAAATGAAAAGAAAATGAGTGTGCCTCATCTGTCTAGTGTAGGAGAACAATTTCACACAGATTTTGAGTCAGTGGGTCACATGACCTGGAAGCTATTGAAGAAAAATCTCAATTTTTCACATAGAAAAATCCTAAAAAAAAATAAAAAGGCTTAAAATGTAAAGAAAATGAGTGTGCCTTATCTGTCTAGTGTAGCAGAACAATTTCACACAGATTTTGAGTCAGTGGGTCACATGACCTGGAAGCTATTGAAGAAAAATCTCAATTTTTGGCTATAAAAAATCCTAAAAAAAAATAAAAAGGCTTAAAATGGAAAGAAAATGAGTGTGCCTCATCTGTCTGGTGTAGCAGAACAATTTCACACAGATTTCGAGTCAGTGGGTCACATGACCTGGAAGCTATTGAAGAAAAATCTCAATTTTTCACATAAAAAAATTGCTAAAAAATATAAAAAGGCTTAAAATGGAAAGAAAATGAGTGTGCCTCATCTGTCTAATGTAGGAGAACAATTTCACACAGATTTTGAGTCAGTGGGTCACATGACCTGGAAGCTATTGAAGAAAAATCTCAATTTTTCACATAAAAAATTGCTAAAAAATATAAAAAGGCTTAAAATGGAAAGAAAATGAGTGTGCCTCATCTGTCTAATGTAGGAGAACAATTTCACACAGATTTTGAGTCAGTGGGTCACATGACCTGGAAGCTATTGAAGAAAAATCTCAATTTTTCACATAAAAAATTGCTAAAAAATATAAAAAGGCTTAAAATGAAAAGAAAATGAGTGTGCCTCATCTGTCTAGTGTAGGAGAACAATTTCACACAGATTTTGAGTCAGTGGGTCACATGACCTGGAAGCTATTGAAGAAAAATCTCAATTTTTCACATAAAAAATTGCTAAAAAATATAAAAAGGCTTAAAATGGAAAGAAAATGAGTGTGCCTCATTTGTCTAATGTAGGAGAACAATTTCACACAGATTTTGAGTCAGTGGGTCACATGACCTGGAAGCTATTGAAGAAAAATCTCAATTTTTCACATAGAAAAATCCTAAAAAAAATAAAAAGGCTTAAAATGGAAAGAAAATGAGTGTGCCTCATCTGTCTAGTGTAGTAGAACAATTTCACACAGATTTTGAGTCAGTGGGTCACATGACCTGGAAGCTATTGAAGAAAAATCTCAATTTTTGGCTAAAAAAAATCCTAAAAAAAATAAAAAGGCTTAAAATGGAAAGAAAATGAGTGTGCCTCATCTGTCTAATGTAGCAGAATAATTTCACACAGATTTCGAGTCAGTGGGTCACATGACCTGGAAGCTATTGAAGAAAAATCTCAATTTTTCACATAAAAAATTGCTAAAAAATATAAAAAGGCTTAAAATGGAAAGAAAATGAGTGTGCCTCATCTGTCTAATGTAGGAGAACAATTTCACACAGATTTCGAGTCAGTGGGTCACATGACCTGGAAGCTATTGAAGAAAAATCTCAATTTTTCACATAAAAAATTGCTAAAAAATATAAAAAGGCTTAAAATGGAAAGAAAATGAGTGTGCCTCATTTGTCTAATGTAGGAGAACAATTTCACACAGATTTTGAGTCAGTGGGTCACATGACCTGGAAGCTATTGAAGAAAAATCTCAATTTTTCACATAAAAAATTGCTAAAAAATATAAAAAGGCTTAAAATGGAAAGAAAATGAGTGTGCCTCATTTGTCTAATGTAGGAGAACAATTTCACACAGATTTTGAGTCAGTGGGTCACATGACCTGGAAGCTATTGAAGAAAAATCTCAATTTTTCACATAAAAAATTGCTAAAAAATATAAAAAGGCTTAAAATGAAAAGAAAATGAGTGTGCCTCATCTGTCTAGTGTAGGAGAACAATTTCACACAGATTTTGAGTCAGTAGGTCACATGACCTGGAAGCTATTGAAGAAAAATCTCAATTTTTCACATAAAAAATTGCTAAAAAATATAAAAAGGCTTAAAATGGAAAGAAAATGAGTGTGCCTCATCTGTCTAGTGTAGTAGAACAATTTCACACAGATTTTGAGTCAGTGGGTCACAAGATAAGGAATTTATTTATTTTTGTTTCTCAAGAGTGTTTGGATCGGAAATTTATTGATGGCCCCTAAGTGAACCTCCGCGGGTGAGAGGAGGGAGCGGGAGAGAGCGGCTGGCCGAAATCTGAGTCCCTGAATCGGATCAACTGTGAGCTAGATGCCGCTAACTCCACGGAGCTTGAATATCCAATATCCAACTTGAAACTAACTTCACCGCGGTTTTGCCAGCGCGTCGTAACTTCACCTGCTCCACTCACAACGATACCTCCTCAATTTCGCTAATGTGTCATCATATTACCGGAGCCTACCAAAGAAATACATGGACACGAAAAAAGTGAAGTAGCCTGCTGTGTACTCACTGCTGGATCCTCCTACTTTTCTGACCAATGTACTGCGAGTACACAGAGAAACGTGCCCGCTAGGTCGAGCTCACTGATGCATGCAGCAGAGCGTGAACATTTCCTCTGTAGATCTGCAGTCAGAAGTGCTGACCTAGAACTGTCTAGAGAAGTAAAAGGCAAAAAACTGCTCCTAAACATGAAAATATAGCCTCATTAACCCAAACTGAAACAAAAAGATGAGTCGTGACACTATAATGGAATACCAATGTGCCTAAGCAAACAAGTGAAACCAAGAGGAGTGCTTCAAGTGAAAACAATTTGACCTCTTTAAAGAGGGGAAGCCAGAAAGTCCCTGTGCAACCTTACTTCCTCTGTGGAAAAAAAACAAAAACATCAAAATGCTTGACAGTAACACCACACTGTTCATAAAAATTGAGATCTTTATTTAAACCCAAGCTATGGTGTGACAGGATGTACAGTACAACATATAACACAGTAATGATGGGGCATTGCTGGTGAAATGAAACTGAAAGCTGCCCTTTCTCAAAAGGTAAACTGTATGCATGTAATTTTCCTTCCTAAATAAAGGTCTGATCAAATATTACACCAAATTATTGTGTACTGAAAACTACACAAATGCAAATGTGAAATGCCACAAAGACTAAAGTAACCTTACTGTAATAGCAGAGACGAGAAGAAGGGAGGGACAAAACACTTGTAGAAAATATCAAAAGGTCCTAAAGCCTTTACATTAAAAAAAAAAAAAAAAATCCAACATCACAGTTACATCTTTTTCAATATCAATATTACAGGTTCTGAGCTCCACATGATTCTGGCAGAGCTTTTGACAAAATGGGTCAAGTGCAGCGGCGTCTGCTCTCAGGCGAACATGTCCTCGCGGTCGGCGTTGTAGATCTCGCCCTCCTGCAGTGAGGCAAAATTTAAGAAGTGCGAGGGTCGGTGGACTTCGTGGTAGAATTCCTTTGGGTTGGCCAGCTGGAGGTCATACTTCATGTTGGGATCGTGGCGCACACCTGTATCAAACAGAATTGACATATTTATTATTTCAGCTCATGCTTTCGAGTAGTGAATAACTAAATATCAAGATAATTGTGAAGCAAAAGAGCACACTAAAAATAAATGACGCTAGAGTGAAAACATCAATGCATCGTACTGATTTTTCAAAATAAAAATAAAAACGAGGGCACTGAGCACATGGTAGATGTGAAACAGTTTTCACTGTTTTACAGCAAGCAATACTAATATTAAAATAAAAACTTTGAATACTGACCCATGAAGTTGTAGTTCCAGGAGCACTGGCCAGGTACCATGAAGAAGCCCAGGAAGCGATCAGACAGCAGCATCTGCACTCTTTCATAGTGGGACGGTAGGTAACCTTTGGGGTTGTTGCCCTTGTCCGTGTTCTGGCGACCCCATTCGTACCCGCTGGGCGTCAGTTTGTAGGCAGTGAGCGTGCATGAGCCTGGAGTAAAGCTGAAAAGCACAGAGAAAACACACTTAAGTGCAAGTCAACTATCTAAAAATGTAGATATAACTGCAATTTCTCTTAAAGTTTACAAAAGCAAACCAGGCTTGTGCATTTTTAAAAGTTTAATTTAGGCAGCATTAAGAAGATACTTGAAACTCTTTTCTATGTCAGGAAAGTTGCAATAAACTTTTTAAATTAACATGCAAATAAAAAACAAAAGAACTGTTGGCTTACGTAGTTCTAGTGTCAAATGTTTTACTTGTACCATATGTGATATACTGGAACAGAAACTAACCATCATTGAGCGGATACTTTATTTTTACAAATTAAAAAAATAAAGTAATGTACATTTATTATAAAAAAATTTGAAAATGTGTGTGTGTGTGTGTGTGGTGGGAAATAAATAATTACATTTGAAAGTCAAAATGTGTGTAATATTTTGTTGACCAGTGCACACTGAATATTCACGACAAGTTTCAGAACAATGAGACAATAAATAAGGGAGGCAAAGCGACTGAAGTTATACATTAATGTACAGTATTTCTTGGAGATCTTTTTTTTTTTGACAAATTTGCAGAAGTCAAAAACTGAAAATCTGCAACATCCTGCAGACCCTTTTCCTATTGAATACTCATACCAGAGTTGGCCTGGGAATAAAGGAGGTGTAGGGATTAAATGTAAACATCAATATACAGTATTTCTGTGATTAAAAAATTCATTTAAAAACCAAAAATCTGTCTTCCCTATTTTGCAGCCTGGCTCGTATTAGATAAACTGCACTGACTGTCATCTGTCATCAACAGCAGAGCTAATAAGAAGGCTACAGATTACATTATTTAAAGATGCTTCAGAAGATTATAATCTAAATAGAGGGACTTCCAAGTAGAATCACTGTATGAAGTATTGAACCTATGCAACCTGCAAATTGTATTTTTTTAAGAAAAGAAAGAAAACATGCTACAGATTTCATTTTCTATAATATAAAATAATAAAGCCTACCTGCAAGTGATGATGATGGTCTTTTCTCCATCCCATGAAGGGTTATCAGCCATGATCTTAGCGTGCGTAGTGACATCTTGTGGGGACAGCTGTGGTGATTCATTAGGCTGCGTATGGATCCAGCCAAGGGGCTCCATTTCCTGTTTAGAAAAAATAAAACTATAAATAAAACTTGAAAGCTGGCACAAAGCAGCCAACACAACTAATCCTGATCAATTAGTAAGAATAAACTGGAAACTTCTCTCTGCATGTGCCTTACTTTAAGGTATTCATGACCAGGCAGTTGGTTGGGCAGGTGGACAGTCTGGTGAGTCCCCCATTGAGGCACCATGACAATACAACGGATCTCCTTCACCTGGGGGTTGTCAGGTGGGCTGGTGCCATACAGGTAGCCTGCAATCTGGACCAAAACAACATGGTCAGCATTTACAGGACTAACTTGTTACAATAGATTTAAGATTTTGAATCTTAAATATATATTATATATTGTGTGTTATAATTGTACAATAATATAACAGATTCAGACCTGTGCTCGTAGATCTGAGATGCAGATGAACTTCTTGAGGACATTTTTGGGCAGGATGTAGGTGTAACCCGTCTCCTTGATGTCATCAGATGAAACGTAGATGTGGTTGGTTCGGAGATGGAGGTTGGCAGCAGATATGGCCCTGACAGGTAAAGAAAAATGAAAAAAGAAGGGAAAAAAAAGAAAAAAAAAGATGTTTCTTATGGCTCAATATTTAACTTAACCACAAGTGAAGAACTGCTTTAAAATGAAGTCTGAAATCCAAATGCTGCGTGCATACCTGACTCTCCACTCAGTTTTGGATGAGAAGGTCTGGGTCTCGTAGTTGGAGGTGGTGGAGGTGATGATCTCGTCTCCGTGCTTGTTGACCGTGCGGGTCTGTGTGGCAGTGAGCTGTGACTGTTCTTTGGTCTGCTTCTCAATCTCAGCAATTTGCTGGCGCTGTTGTGATGGAGCGGAGATCTCCATACCCAGGATGATGTCACGGATCTCAGACTGGGTCAGCGAAGCCACGTTCACACTGAAAGGAGACACAGGAAATACTGACCACAAAACTCATGTCTTTTTTTTTCTTCTTTAAGTTACAGAATAGAAAACAAGCAGCCATTTGAGGTACACACTGCAATTAGTTTCTGCAAAACCTGTCAGCTCAAACTGAAAACTTACTTGTTCTTTTTGCCGTAGTCAGCCAAAATGAGATCTTTGAGTTGCACTTCCACCTTGATCCACTCCTCATCAGTGAGCGTGGGCCAAATGTGATGGGGCTCAGTGATAGTTGTTTTGTCAGGTTTAAGGATCACCTTGGCACGGTCATTGTTGACGTGGAGCGCTCTGAGGATCAGGATGAGTCGAGAGAAGGCCTACAGAGCAGACAACCAAACAAACTATTTACACAGGGAAGGGAGTAAGGTCACTTAACCAAAAACAAGTGCACCACAAAGAGTTATGCTCAGTATCAGCTCGGATCATCGAGTTTGTCTCAATGTTGGAATTTTCCAGAGGAACAACTTCAGATTAATTGAGATTAATACAGTGGAAAAAAACTCACTGTGTAAGATGAGATGGTCTTCAGCCAGTCATCATAAAGGTTGAACAGCACCATCTGTGGTTCTGTAGCCTTCAGGATCAGGTCTCCAAACTTCTCCACCTTCAGACAAGCCTGGAAGGGTAGCTGCAACTCCGAGCCTTTGATCACAATGTTGGGGAAGTCAAGCAAGTGGACCTGGACAGGGAGAACAATGGCATCACAACCGGAAAAGCACAGCAGGGTGGTTTCAACTTTCAAAAATTACAGTGAGGTGAACCTCTGAAGTGTTATTAGTATAAGAGTGCCTCACCTCCAGAGGGTCAAGCATGCCCTTCCTGGTCACAATGATCTGTTTGGGCTGCTCCTCCACTGGGAGGGAACGAATCAGAGCAGCCACTTCCTCAGCTGTTTTCCACTTGGCCAGCTACAGAGATAAAACAACCAAGTTATAGACCTTTGATAAAAAATAGGCACCCCTTCTGTATTACTGCCACAAATCTAACAGTCACATTAATGGTAAGAAGGGTATTGCATGTGCCTGTGCCACTCAAAAGGATCATAAACAGTACACAGCCTGCTATTATCAATGCAACAAGCCACGCTGTACTTCTGAAAGTAAGGGGAGGTACCTGTCCCAGACGTTTCTGCCCAGCCCACACAGAGGTGTGAATGATCTTGAGGAAGAGTTGACCAGTCCTGGGGTTGAAGATGAAAATGGCTCCATTGATGGGCTTCGTGGTCAAGTTACCCTCAAAGGTCTGTTGAGATATATGGTCCATTAAATGTAGTCACATATATGCATATAGCCTCCTTTTTTTATATTATACAAAAGCAACATATCCAGACACTTTACTTTCTTACAAAATTAAAAGCACCTCTTTACCTTGTGGATCGTGACTCTGTAGACATTTGTGTCATCCACAAACCAGATGATCTGGTTAGAAAAGAGTTCACCGTAGTTCTGTGAGGACAGGTACGGCTCAGTGGGCTCGGAGGAGTACAGTTGCAGACCTTTGCGGATGCGTTCCCTGAGTACATACAGGGCAGGGTTGGCTTTCATGATCTTGGCCATGGCCTGCTGAATCAGAGGCTTCCCTCCAGGGAACCAGTTACCATACGCACTACAGAAAAAGAACATAAAATGCAGGGTTTAAGTAAGACAGAAAACATGATTCTTATTTTCAAAAAAGCCAGTGCATAAAAAGCCATCCTAACCTGTGGAGGTTGTAGGCAAGATCAATAGCAATGAGCACCCCAGTGGGAGAGGGGTAGATACTCATGTTGTCTGTGGTGTAGTCCAGGAACTTGGCCCTGGCATAACGCTCAATGTCATGAGAGTCGTAGTCACCCCATCGGAGCTGAATGTCAATCCAGTACTTCTGTGTGGTGGTGCTGTCCATCACGTCCCTGCAGGAGGAAGTGAACATTTCAATTTACACAAGTCTAGACAGTTTTTTTTGGAAGTAATTTATGTTTCATCCCCAAAAACAAAACCACTGTGAATATCACTCTTCAAGTCCTACTTTGAGTCAGCAAGCAGAGAAGGTCGGGAGACGTTCCACTTGTATGATGCAAAGAGGAGGATGTCAGCGCAAGATGAGTTCATCTTGTATGACTTCCTGGGGTGGATGGTCTCTTTCTGCACAGTCTCGATTTCCAGAGCATCGAGCTCCTGGTCAAACACCTGGAAACCAGAATCAGAAAAACATACTAATTGAAGTTTTGAGTTACAGTTACCCTTGTACTGAGGGAAATGTAGGGTAAATGAACAAAACCTACTTGACAGAGATCCATGACAATGCTCTCATGAATCTTCTGCCACAAGTGAGCCCTGAAGATCTGAATGAGGGAGATCTTTAGCGTGGGGATTTTGCCATGCATAAAGATTCCTGTCAAGTCGAGCTGCACTTGGAAACCCACGTACACCTAGGAACAAAAAACATACATACTGTAAGCCACTACAGACAAAATACACCATCTGTAAGATTTTTTTTTTTTTTCCCCCTGTACTAACATTGGCTCTGTTGATCGTAGGTGACCACCAAAGTGTGAAACGACGATTGGGGATTTGGTTGAGACCAGATCTCTGGGCATTAGTCAGCTTCTTCCACTTCATGGATTCCTCAAAACCACTGGCCTTTTCCCTAAAACACAGAAAGAGAGAATCTGTGTTGTTAAAGGAAAAAGAATTAAAAGGCACAACAAATTAGTTCCCTGGTAATTATACAACCAGATGTATAAAGAAAAGCACACAAAGTGATGCAAGTGTAAAGTGTATTCTCTGATGCTTTGAATAAATTCATTTTGGGAAATACTCTAAGTGCTCTCACCAGAACAGACCCTCCCAGGTGGGGAAATAAGTGCCTTTGAAGAGTGTGTGCTCCAGAATGCCCTCCACGCCACCAAGCGCCTGGATCATGTCTGTGCGGTAGTTGTTCAGGTTCCACAGTTTGCCGTCGTGTCTCTGGTGGGTCCACCAGAATGGATTCTGCTTCAGCACCTACGTTCAGTCAACAAAGAATATACAATCAATAGCTGCATGTTGCTAAATGATAAATATAATACTGGCATATAAACATACATTTTCACACCTAAGAAACAAATCTGTAAACATTTTTGTTGATTACTATACCATAAATGTCAAAACAACTGGTACAGAGCGCAAATAAGACCAAGAGTCTAAGTAATCTACTTGGGTTGACTTGGAAAAATACCTAAATTATCAGAAGGCACTTTTTATTTTTACATAGAAGACATAATTTAATCTCAGCATATTTTTGCTCACTGTCGCCATCATACCTGATACTGTTTAAAGTCAGTTCTGACTCTCCAGCCTTTGTCATAGGCCAGTGTGTGTCTGTCCTTCTGGAAAAGGGTGTTAATCCTGGGGATTCCTCTATCCCATGAGTCCTCCAAATCCTCCAGAGTTAGACGTCTGGAAGAAAGACAAAATACTGGTTATTATCTTGTCTAGTTTTAGCAACAATTTTGCAGAAATAAAAAATTTATTAGACCAGAAAAGTAGCTCCAGTGAATCCACATCAGATAAGCGAGTAATCTGCTGTACCTGTTCTGGGCAATGGCCTCCTGTCTCTTGAGAGCATACTCAGCCCAGACCCTCTGAGAGTCAATGAACTCACTCTCCCACGGCTGAATGTAACGATACAAGTTAGGGATCAGCTGGTCTTCTTCGTGGCTCATTCCAGACCTGAAGTGGGTGATGCCCACATCTGTCTGCTTAGACCACCTGGTAAACAGAGATAAATGAGTGTGATTGACTGAGGCACCACAGCTGAGTGAATTTACTGACTAGCAGTTCACACAGATCTGCATGGAGACTTACCGCAAGTCAGACTGTGGGATAAGCACGTGGCCCATGGACAACATGCCGAGACCGCCCAACTCTTTAGGAGTGTAGAAGACCACAGGAGGGAAGCGGCTAGGCATTTTGGAGTTAAGACCGATCTTAATACGTGTCTGAATCTTGTTCTCGCACTTCACCAGCAAGTCCAGGAGCTCCTGTGTGTTTACCACAGCCTCCCGAAAGTAGGTCATCAGACCGATCAGGGCCGTGTTCCACTTATTTACAATCTGAAGGTAAAAACAAGTAGTGAGAGTTACTGGCTTTAAATATGGCTTCTGCCCACTTTCATTTTTAAAATCAATGTAATGTTAACACTCGAGTTTATGAAAAGCAAGATGGCTGCTAACCTTGGTGAATGTGGTGGATCCAGAAGCCATCAGGATCTGACGCACTCTGTTGTGGAAACGCTGCATTGATTCATCATCCACTCGCAGGAAACACTGTGCTGTCCGCTCTTTGGTTACCTGAGCAAATAAATACAAGTGAAAACCAAACCCATTTAAACAAAGAAAGGAAAATTTGCCTTTACATAAAGGTAGACACCATAGCTACTGCATATTTGTCAGCGTTATGATTCTCACCTCATTCTGCAGGTTCCAGACACCGTCCTTGTGAGTGAACTCCTCATAGCTGGTGCGACACTTGGGAAGGATGCGACACTCAAAGCCACACATGTTAAAGAGCAGGTTGGGGTTGTCTTTGCTGTACACAGACACAAAGCTGTTCTCCCACTGGACTGTGGTCACAGACCTGGGCAGGCGATTCTTGATGTCCCAGAACACTGCGCGTCCACTGGGAAGAATATTAGGCAAGTTCTCTCAAAGTCTACATCAATCTCATTATGTATAATATTCAACAAAAACAAGCTAACAATAATTTACCAGCCGAAGAGTCAAAAGTTCAAGAAACTCACAGATTTACATCATGCTTCATCAGCCTCATGCGGGCATCACGAGGCCAGCACTTCTTGTTGTTGTAACCCACAATGTTCTCATTGTTGGGGTCTGGATGCTCTGTCAGATACCTCTGAATCAGGTCCCTGGCCTCATCAGCAGTGAACCTGGAATAATGAAAAGGTTGTATCACTTAGAATATATATATATTTTTTTGTCACAATTTTGTTAGACAAAACAATCCACTTTGGCAATGCAAAGCTACCTGAAGAAGATGTGGATACGGTCGATGTAGCGGCAGTACAGTCGGATTGGGTGGGCGCTCTCTGTAGCGGTGTCTTGGAAACTGAGGAAGTCATTGGGCATCTGAGGTGGGCCAGCCATCTCACTGGCACGGTGCAGGCCAAGCACCAGCAGATCCATCACCAAACCGTAATACTGCACAATGAATGAGGCAAACTGGAGACCCCTGATGATGCCGTAAGAGTTTGTGTGGTTCATGTCCTATGTGAGAGGAAGAAAGAGAAAAACATCTGGCTGTAAAACTCAAAGGTGAATGTGACTACAAACAAAACAAACAAACAAAAAAAAAAAGAAACTGTTATCCTTAATGCTCTATATAAAAAGAAAAATTTAATGAATTAGCACCCCTACCTTGTAGTTGATGACCACGTTGTTCTTGGCTGTCATGTAATCAGCAATATTGTGGTCAACAATAAGACGCAGCAATCTGTTAAGCAACGTCAGATCAATCTTCTCGTACATCTTCTCATAGCGGGACTCGAGCATCACATTGCACTCTCCTTCTCCAGTCTCCCACACGTCCTGCAAGTTGTTGATGCCTGAGAAGAATAAACAAAGAGCTCTCAAATGAAGCTTTAAACGCTATCAGATTATTATTAAAACCGACATTTTATTCTATATCCTTACTGAACTACTATACAATAGAATCCTACAGTGCAAAACAATTCCCTACAAACATAACTAGCCGTATTCAAGTCTGACCTTGGCACCACTTGTAGACCAACAGCGGTGGTGGTTCGGTATCAGCAGGTTTAATCCAGGGTGGGAACAGGCGTCTCTTGTCTGCTTCATACCACAGGTACTGGTCCAGGTAGGCATCAGTTATCTTCTCCAGGGGCTCCACATCATACACTGGCACCAGGTGGCTGTACAAGTCCATGAACTCGATACCCACCTACAAAAGAAGAAGTCACTGAGACTAATGGTGGAAACAAATATGATGGATAAGTAAACTTTATTTAAAAAAAATAAAAAAAATGTATTTTCCTCCAGTGTTCTCTCCTACTGTTTGAAACCAGAAACTTAATTCACAGAAAGTATCAGCACAGCCTGATCCTGACCTCTTTGAATGCTCTCTGTGTGAGCAGGTGACGTTTGATCCTGGAAAGGGCCTCGTGAGGGTTGTCATAGGCCTGCTCTATCAACCCTAGCTCCTCCCTCTGACTCTGGTTCAGACGAGATTTCACACTGGGGAAGGGACACACACACACACAGACACACACACACACACACACACACACACACACACACACACACAATTATCAACTTAATAATGAGCAAAAACATACTCTGGCAGTTCTGGTGCCTGATGTGTGCTCATAAAGCTGGCAATGTCATCATCGTGTTTACCTGTATGCCTCTTTGAGCCTCTCCAGCGCCAGGATGAGCAGCTTGGTGTCATGTTTGTAGGACAGTGGCGGGAACGGGATGGGCGAGAAGCGCCGACTCTCCAGCCAGTGCACAGTGGTGGTGTAAATGGCCACTGCCTCTTCTGCAGTGATGTAGGGACCATCCTGTTAGCAGAATACACATGCTTCAATTATATGGCAAAAAGTGAAGGACACGCATATTTACCTTTGATACAGAGATGCAATGAGATGCCTGTTAATGTGTTTGCATTGGGCTGTTAATAATAATCAGAACCAGTGTCTGAATAGCGAGGGGCCAGTGGCAAATGCAACCAGCAATAAAAGAATCACTATTCACTTTAATATTCCTCCAGTTCTTACGCACAGGCAGGCAGTTGTATGCAAGTGCGCCTTTGTAGGAGGACAACATTCAAAATCTCACATTAAACTTGACACTGCATGTATCCATATATATATATATATATATATATTTTTTTTTAATCTGCCAAAGCAGGCTGACAATCTGCAGCAATTTTAAGTTTATTTGTAAATCTAGATGTGGATAAGTTTAGGAACCAAAAAAGTATCCAAAAAACTATTTCTTGAAGGACTTGTTCATTTTTTGAGCTTTCTTCTGGAAGTGTTACCTTCAGGTAGTTGTGCTGTCTCTCCTGCTCAGCCTTCAGGTACAGACGAGTTAGTCTGCCCAGGTTCTTCTTGCACACCGTCTTGTCCACAGTGGCTCCGCGACGAATTCTCTCACGGTTGTAGTGGGCTGTGTTGGTCCACCAGTCAGCTTTGGCCTTCACGTATCGCAGAATCATGTTCTCAATAGGAGTGGGCAAACCCGGTACCTAAAGTTAAGGGGAAAAAGTATTTTAGGCTCATGTAAGTTAAAATGGCAATTTTTAACCATCTTTGTAATATTATAGCAACTTCACGAAGATACTAAGTGTTGTCAATATGGTTTTCAAATAAAAGAAAAAGATAATTATCATTAATCCCAAGCACAGAATAGAATGTGTCCCTACATTATTCTGATAACTTGATATTTTACACAAGTCACCAAGAATCTCAAATTCTATGTTCAAATGCACTGCTGTGATCAACATATAAAACTCAAATAAGTGATGCCTGAGGTGATCTCACCTTCCATGGGATGTTTGCTTTCCAGCACCTCCAAGACTCACTGAGGTGCTGCAAGATGGTTCTGGCCTTGTTCTGTTTAATACCCTCAGGCATCATGTCCAGTATGTCATGCATCACAGCAGCTCGCAACTCCAGGTCAAAGTGAGACTCCACACGCTGTTTGGTCACCGTCTTTGCAACACCCTTGGAGTGACGTCCTGCATAGGAAATGAGTGTAAAGCCACCACTGCTGCTTAAACTGCCATAGTTCCTCTCAGAGAATACCTCTGTGTGTCTCACAAAACAGTTTGTTCCAAACAAAAAACATTTTTTTTTTCATACCTTCAAACTGCCTTGCCAGCAGATTTCCAAGCCACCGCTCCAACAGAGGAGTGATGCCCCTCATGAAGAACAGCCACACTCTCCAGCCAGGGGCCCAGAAGCCACAACCTGGACCCTTGCCCACAGGACCCTGAAAAGACAAACAATAAAATTGAAACTTACATGTAATTGTGGTGAATATCTTATTATTTCTACAGACAATGACATCATCTTAAGTGTAAAAACTGTTGAGATAAAAAAAAATACATTGTATATTTACTCACAGTGTTGAACCGGTAGTAGATGAGATGCTTCAGGTCTTTGCACATCCGGATTTGTCTCATCAGCTTGTACTTGTAGCGGTACATGCCTGTCAGCTGACCCACATGAGCGAAGATGTACTGCAGCCCGTCGGCCAACTGCAACATAGAGACAAACCTCTAAATTAGCCATTTGTGCCATGAATATGTAAACTATTAAATAAATAAATCACGATTTACAGAAAAGGCACTCTAAAGAAAAGGAAAAGACTCTTCACAAAATCCTTTATCAATAAAAAGGTACATTCTTGTATTTTACACTACTTAAATTAAAAGGTGCTCATACCACTACCCTGTGACAGTCAAGTGTAGCTAATTTTTATTTCAAGTGAATTTTGCCGTGCAAAATGTGTAAACTAACCTGGAAAGCATCAACATTTCCCAGTCTGTACTGCACGTGGCTGTCAACCACTAGCTTGCTTAGACGGAGGACCTCTCTGCACAGATGGAAGGCATTGCCGAATCTTGACTTCTTTCTCTCCTGGAGAAGGTAAAAGAAAACACAGCTGTAGGTCAACGATGGTTAAATGGAGTACAGTCAGACAGTAAACAACAAAAAAAAAAAAGAATCTGTTGATTATAAACATTTAATAATAATAATAATAATTTTTAAAAAAGCTACATTTCATCTATATTCTTCTCATTCATTTACACACACCACAACATCAACAAAAGTTAGATTTCCTCTGTACATTGTACCTTTGTGGTCAATGTCTTGACAGGTTTCAGGTTGAAGTTGTAGTCCAGATGCAGGTAGTTGAGGTTCTTACGGTGGATGAGCAGATTGAGCATGTTGTAGCCCTGTCTGCAAACCTGTAGGCCCACCTCCACCCAATCCAGCTTGGTGGACTGAAAGAATTTTGTGGCCTTAAATGAGCGGAACAAATACCTACAAAACAGAAGAGCGACAAGCTTTACAGAAAAAAACTTGACTGATGAGCAAAAAATAAATAAATAAATAATTAAATTAAATTAAAAATAAAAATCAGGGTTTAATTAGAAATGCAGTTAAAATAAATCTAATGATGCTCACCTCTTCTTCTGGGCCTTGGGTGGTCTGTGTTTGAGAGCATTGAGCACATAGTACTTCAACAGTTTCTGGTATGACACACGTACTTTCACTGGCTGTCCAGCAGGGCAATGCTCACGGTACCTATAAAATATTTTAAACACCAAACATTTAACATTTGTTAGACTTTATTTTTCTCTGACTGATGCAAAATAAAGTCTTCCACAAAGCAGACCTCTCTTCAAATAATGAAGTACTACATATTTACTCCTGTCCTAGAATGCTGGGAGTTTGCTCACCAGTTCTTGATCAGGGGAATATCGATGGCACGTCTTGTTCGGCCAGATCTGAGATTGAAGGGTCTCGGTGCCCACAGCAGAGCAATGCCATTGGCTGTGTTGTCTGTGTAGAGTGGGGTTTCTTTGAGGAAGGGCTCCACAAACTCAGGAAGCTCAAACTCCTCATCATCATCGGGCAGAGGCTCCTGACTCTGAGTGGAGATGGAAAATACAGTTAATCACTTTTAAGAAGAGAACCAATGCCATTCACCCAACTATAAAATAACTAGGAGATATCTGAACAGTGAAGGGTGATCTGCAGCTGCAGCCAATTAAAAAAAAAAAAAGAAAAAAAGTCACCATTCATTTTATTATTCCTCCAGTTCTTACGCACAGGCAAGCAGGCCAATGCAAGTGCGCCTTTGTAAGAGGATACTCTTGTGTGGGGTCTGATTTTCTTTTTCTCAGCCAGCTAAGGCCAAAGGTAGATGATGCACAACACCTACCTTAACAGAATGTCTGTGTGAAATGGGGTTGATCAGCGGGTCAAAGTAGAAAGCAGGAAGATCTGGATCTTCTGTCTTGATAAAAACCACATTTGGTGTATGATACCTGCAAAAAAATGTTATGAGTGTTGCTTTCATACAGCCAATCTGAAAAATAACAAATCTGTAACATTAATAAGCAAGTCTCTCGTCTTGAATGAAGTAGTATTTTTCAGTAAGCTGGAACTTTTAAAAACCAGCACTTCTTACCAGGTGAGGTGGACGTGGTGCGGCAAGTTGTTGTACAGGTAGGGGAAGGCGATTTTGTACTCTGTCCTGATGGGCTGTCGGATGATGATTTTGTTGATGTCATTGAACTCGTTCCAGTCTTCATCCCTACATAAGAGACAGAAGAATCAGCTAAGAGACAAGCCATCTAGCATCCATTTCCATGTTATGTTTGGAATGAAAGAGGAAGGTCACAAGTGTTTAGATTATTCAGTTTATACAGGAGAAAGAACGTACTGGAGGTTGATGTCTCTGACCAGCGGCTCAAACTTTGGTCCCCCAGGGATGGCCATGTTTAAGGCCTTGGATGTGAAGAAGGCCTTCAAGTCAAACAAATAGAAGTAGTTTCTATCCACCAGATCTGTCAGGAGCTGATTGGCCAGACGGTACAGTGTGGACATCATGGGCAAAGTGAACTGCCAGCGACGATAAGTGGTGCCATTCACAAACCTGAGCAGGACACAGTTAATCGTTATTCAATGTTTCAAATAACACATATCTAAAAACCTTAAAATCTTTGTCTCTGAAGAGAGCCGTGGATGCTTACTTGGCTGTGTCTTTGAGGGGCTGGTGTTCATAGAACCACTCCACAACTGAACCATCTTCCTCTGGGTCAAGCTCCATCTGAATAGCCTCCAATGGTTCCACATCAAGGATGTTGTCAGCATAGTCCAGTGGGGGCTCCTCATCATCAAATGGTGGAAAGCGCATTCGTTTGAAGTGCCGACGATCTCTCTTTTCACGACGCATCATGATCCACATAGTGCTGAGATTATGATCAGGACACAGTTAATTTTAAGTATTATGGAATACAAATGAGCACGGTTTACTTTATATCCCTTTTCAGCAATACAAATTTTCTCTTACCCCCACTGGGCAATGTAGACTGGCTCAATGACCCAAGGGATTTCATTGACAAAGGAAATGGCTCCAGTGATGTGATAGAGTACAGGCACATCTCGAATCTGTTCCCAGGGCATTGGCATGTTTTCCAGCAGCTTCAGCACTGCATGGGGCATGTACTTAAGGGCACTGTTCAACAAAAACAAATGAGCACAGAATGAGCATATGTTACCAAGAAGAAAACACTGACTTTGGTGTTAAAGAATTCATTTTTACCCAAGGTAGACCCTCTTGTCATGGCGAAACTTTCTATTGGTCATGTCTCCATGGTCCCTGATGATCTTGCGGACGTGTTCAGGTGGCATATCCTCCTTCTGAGCATCCACAAAGCCAAACTTTCGCTTTTCTGAGTAGCGCTTTGCCTGCAACTGTTGCCATTTTCTTGCTGTAAAGTCACAAGACATTTAACAATAGCAAAATTAATCCACCATTTGTGACAACACTTTTGTATTCATCAAACCATAAAAGACCTGCTTCCAGTATTTAAAAAACAAACAAACAAACAAACAAACAAAAAAACCACACATACCCTTCTCTTGTAATTTTTCCTCAGACATATAGTCTGGGACTGGTGCGGGAGGGGGCACACCGGGCGGCACCGCAGGCGGTACACCTGGTGGCACACCGGGGGGCATCGCTGCAGGGACCCCTCTGTAAGGAAAGGCTGCTGCCATGGTGCCTCCTAATCCGAACAAATACATTTAACAATGAATTTAAATAAACACTTACTCTAAATGGTCAACCTTTCCAAGTGGATATCATGAAAACCATGAGAAGGGGTTGCACATGTCAAAAACAGCAAACTCTTTGCAAAATTTACTTTAACTCAAGCAAAAGGTCAAAAAGGTGATCAGAGACAGAAATTACAACAGCACATGGATTCTGTGTCTAGCTGCAGTAACTCACCGATTAAACCTTAAAAAGACAAATTTAACACGTGTGCTTCGAGCCTCGCAAAGTTTGTAAAATCGCAATACATTTCAGAGATCATAACTTATTAATTTGGTAGAAAATACATTTACTGCACATTAACTCGTCAGTGTAACTTCGATATTTTTGTGCTCATAGTCGATGAACTAGCTCCGTTAGCTTAACACGGCCTCCCGGATGGCACGAACTGCAACAAGCTGCCAAATTTTAACACCGCGAGACTAAAGTTAGCTCATTCACAAACAGCATAAACTCAAGATATTGTTCATAGACTGATACGCTATAATACATGCAACATATGCATCACAGTGTACTTCACGTTGGCACTCCAGCTACTGATTAGGCCAAGCGTGGAAGAAGCGGCAACTTAGCCATTTGCTAAAGTTAGCATCGCGGCTAACGATTGAGTGCTAGGTAAAAATAATAATAATAATAATATAATACTTTAAACCACACACACCTCGCTAACTTCACTTCCAGCGTTTGTTATTGTTGGAGAAAGCCTTCACCCGCACACAGTCAGCTAGCACAACATTTCTCCCTTATTGTCCGTATTTTTCCGCTTCACTGTGGCCCAAATCTACGCTAACACAAAACTGCACGACGAACGACGGCGGACACACGCTGAACTGGTTACAGTGGAATTCACGTAAGGCAGTTACGCTGGATATTTCTCACCGCTGGTACACAAGCTGCTCTACGTCGGGAAATATGCGTAAACGTAAAACAAACGCAACTTTGCTAATACCCGGATAATCCTGTTTCCGGCCCACTACTGCCCCCTGCAGTGTTGGAGTGCAGACTGTGGCCACACGCATGATTAGTCTATTTATTGTATTATTTCATCAAATTAAAAATAGTACGTTATAATAGTTTTTGTTACTTAGCTTGTTTTATTTGTGACTTGAGTTGACTGATTTCTTTTGTCATTTCCTTTTTGCCCGTTTACTGCCTTTACACTCATCTTTGACTACAAACACTGAATATAAATTGCTTCGCCCCAGTACAAGGACGTCCTAACATGGTTTTGATAGTGTTATTAGGTTTAGACTGACCCTAAAACACTAATGATTTGTGTTCTCCAAAAAAACAAAATGATTAAAAAAATAACAAATATAATCAATTTTATTAAGAAGCTTTCTCTTCAGCTCCAAAAGCAAATCCCTTTTCTCTGACTGAATTCAGGTGTTCCAATCTCTTTCATGGCCACAAGGGTATAAACTCAAGTACCTTCAGATTAGCTCAGGAACAGTGCCTAGAGAGCTTCGTGGAATGGGTTTCTATGGATGAGCACCTGCATCCAAACCAAACGCAATGCAAAGTGTCATATGTAGAAGTGTAAAGCACGCCGCCACTGGACTCTAGAGCAGAAGAGACATGTTCTCTGGAGTGAAAATCACGCTTGTCCGTCTGGCTATCTGATGGACGAGTCTGACTTTGGAGGTTACCAGAACAGTACACTGTAAACAGAGTGCTGCCAATTATTTACTGTTAAAAAGTTTGAACTCCAATGGAGTTGCCCCCCTCCTCCTGGTACTTCACTCTGCTGGGCAGCTAATGGTGATGATCGCTCTGCTCTCCATAGATGGCACAGCCACGGAAACTCACTCCAGTGTTCCAAAAGTATTCAAAATATGGAAATGCTGTGAAATAAGCACCTCGGGTACGTCTAACACGCAATTTATTTAGCCAGCAGGGAGTAATAGAACACAAATGTAAGGTAAACAGGGGCACACAGGTACAGAAGCCGAGAGCGGCCATAGAACGTATAAACTTTTTTCTGATGGTTTTCTCGAGATAACGAGTTATTTATTTCATTATCACGAGATAACGATTACCGTTTTCTCGTGATAACGAAAAAAATATCTCGTTATCACGAGAAAACGAGAATAAATAATAATAAAGATGAGGAGTCAGAAGATTTTATTGGAACTGACAGAAATCTTGCTGTTAAAGACAACCTTGGGTTCATCCTATATTATTAGCACGAAAGTCCTCTCTATCCGTCTGTTTAACGTTAGTCTTGCGCCAACACGTTCCCATACGGCTGCCTTTTATGTGTCAATCAATAATCACTGGGTGAAGTGTCATATAATATAGGAAAGTCAAACAGCTAAAATGATTCTTTCCTTCATGCTGAAAGTGGTTGCAGACAGCAGCGTGTAGCATACTCTCCGCTCATTGGTCAGTCAATGAAACCCTCGCTGATTGGTTTAGCGACAAAAGTTCAGTGACAAAAGTACATTTTTCAACTTTGTTGTGTCGCGTAGCCTGGTCGCGTGTGCACGTCTACGTGTACGAACTCGAAATTTCCATGCACAAATGTCGCCGGTCGCTTAGCTGGAGGAGAGCAAGCGATTGTCGCCTCATCGCACAAGCTGCAGAGTGTAGCGCAGGTCTCTGGCTGCATGACCGCAGATGCTCGTCTCTGCATGAGTGATCTGGAACGATCGTTTCGTTGTGTGCCTGTGCCTTGTGGGCACAGTGACAAAGAGTTGAATCTAACATCTAACATCTAGCATAGGAAATGAATGGAGAGCGAGCGACGTCGCTCCCCGTGTGTCGAGCCCTTAAGTGAAGGCAGACGAAACGATGCAATGTCACACACGCCTATCTGAAAGCATTTTTGACCACTGAATGCTGTTTTAGCTGTTTCATTATTCTCGTGTAATTTTGATCTACAAAAATAAATAAAATATGGATTAAAAAAAAAAAGAAAGTTCCTGAATCTATGAACAATGAGGCTTTTATTCTGATAATAACTCACCGGAAGAGTGGGTATATCTGCCCTCAACAGCGCCTCTCTTTAACGCCCAACTCTTTCAAACCTTTTCGTTTGTTTGTTTGTTCGTTTTGTCTGCTTTGCTTTTGACAGCCAATCCGGTCAAATGGCGAACAGTGAGGACGTGCGGGAAAACGTGAAGGTACTGTAGTGCTGACTGTAGGCCACTGAGCCCACAGCTCAGCTTTCTGTTCATTGAGAATAGAGTAGAATAGAATAGAATGCCTTTATTTGTTGTACAATGAGATTGGAGGGTCACTCTTATTCAGTGCCATGGTGTAGAAAGTCACACTTTCTAAAAATATAAACTAAAGTAGAATGTATAAAAAATAAAATAAATAGGTATAAAAATTAGTTTACGGAGATTTTTTTTTTCAAAGTTAGTTGCTCAGGCGAGATTAATTCGCAGCCGGTGGGAGTTTTTTTTTTTTTTAAATAAGTTTCTTTGCTCGTTAAAGCCGAATAAATAAATAAATATTCATTAAATAAATGAGTAATCTACAAAAGAAAGTTTTGCAGTGTAAACTAGGTAGTAGTATGTCTTAATAAGAAATGCATAGGTCATTCTAGTAACTGAAAAAACAAAGAAGGGGAATTTATGGCCCGAAACGTCACTGGGTCAATATCACCAAAAAGTGCCTTTGGGACATCGTAATTCGTCGAAAAAGAATTTTCAATTTCCCAACTAATTTCATATCCAGTGTATCAAGTTGACCTTAAGCTGTTGTAAATGAATGTTGGTCAAGCTCCCACACTTTTTATGAATTTACTGCAAGCAGATAAAGGAAGAGCACATTGTAAAATATGTCCTCCCTGTCATGGACAAAGCCAAATGAAAATAAATACATTTTCAAACCAACGTGGTTATACAATGCACATTTTCAGATAGCTAGTTTGTCCCTTGCTCAATAATTATATTTATTTGGTAAAATAAGGCTTTTGAAAATATTGAAATAATTGCAAATTGCTTGTGTCTTCAAAGAATCTGTGATAGTTGTGTTTTCCTTTTTAAATAAAATCTCTAAAAACCGCGATCTGATCAGTTTTTCAACCAATATTATTTGGCAGTGATTAGTTTATTAAGAAAACCTGAAAAGCTTTTACTAACTTGTGACGATAACTTGATTATTTTCAAAAAACAGAAAAACTACAGGGTGGACAGTGCGATGACAGGGTGGAGAAAAATGTGTTAACTGCTGACATGAATAGATTTATTAAGAGCTTTCTCAACAAAGGTGAACATTACAAAACATAATTATGAACATTCATAAGCTTTTTGCATCACAATTAAGATATATAATAGGGTCTAAGGTGGCAAAAGGAAGTGTATGACAAATTACTTCTCTGGGAGTCAGTTCCTAAGTTCTTCATTGTATCGTACACAAACTCTCTGCATTTTTTTCTCAAGTTGTGTGACTGTTTGCTTGTGTCTAGTTGCCATTTGACTAACATAATCTTGCAGAGGGCAGCGTGGTGGCACGGTGGTTAGCACTGCTGCCTCACAGTTAGAATGACATCTAGAAGGTCTGGGTTTGATTCCACTTTGGCCCGGGCGTCTCTCTCTCGCTGTGTGGAGTTTGCATGTTCTCCCCGTGTCTGCTTGGGTTTCTTCCCACAGTCCAAAGACATGCACTTACTGGGGTTAGGTTAATTAGTCACTTTAAATTGCCCATAGGTGTGAATGTCTGTGTAGATTCTCAGTCAACCAGGTCATAGTAGTCTCTGGAGCTTGAAAAAAGGCACCTGGACTTCTTTTTGTTTCTTGAAGACATTTCACCTCTCATCCGAAAGGCTTCTTCAGTCCTCAACCAAATGGTGGAGAGACCCAGGTATTTAAACCCCTGTGGGCATAGTCCCTTGGAGGTGGTTATGACCCTCTATTGTTCATGTACTAAGGTGTGAAGGGAGGCGTGGGTCATTCAATCAGTGGTTACACAAACTACAGAGAATAAGGACAGAGGTACAAGAGGAAGAACATTGTCATCCCTTATGTGGCAGGCTTGTTAGAGAAACTCAGAAGAATTTTCTCCAAGCATGACATCCCAGTATACTTAAAACCAGGTCACACCCTAAGGCAAAAACTGGTTCATCCCAAGGACAAACCCCCCAAACACAAGATCAGCAATGTAGTGTATGCTGTTCAGTGCAGTGAAGAGTGCTCGGACCTCTACATTGGAGAAACCAAACAGCCTCTTCACAAACGAATGACACAACATAGAAGAGCCACCTCAACAGGACAAGACTCAGCTGTACATCTGCATCTGAAGGAGAAAGGGCACTCTTTTGAGGATGCCAATGTTCACATTTTGGACAGGGAAGACAGATGGTTTGAAAGAGGAGTGAAAGAAGCCATCTATGTTCACTGTGAACAACCATCATTGAACAGAGGAGGTGGATTACGTCACCAACTTTCCCCCGCTTACAGTGCTGTCCTGAGCTCCCTTCCCAGACGTCTCAACCCCCATTCACACCTTTGTTCCAGTGACCTCAATAGGCCACATGAAACAATGGAGCGAAGTCCTAAATTGGTTTCAACTGAAACCACTGATTAAATATGACCCACGCCTCCCTTCACACCTTAGCACATGAACAATAGAGGGTCATAACCACCTCCAAGGGACTACGCCCACAGGGGTTTAATACCTGGGTCTCTCCACCATTTGGTTGAGAACTGAAGAAGCCTTTCAGATGAGAGGTGAAACATCTTCAAGAAACAAAAAGAAGTCCAGTCACCTTTTTTCAAGCTCCAGAGACCATAGGTGTGAATGGTTGTCTGTCTCTCTGTGTTAGCCCTGCGACAGGCTGGCGACCTGTACAGGGTGTACCCTGCCTCTCGCCCTATGCCCCCCCCCCCCCCCCCCCCCCCCCCCCCCCCCCCCCCCCCAAAGAACTCTTAAAGGGTTAAATGATCACCATCTCATCAAAATATGTAAAAAATCAAAGAAAATCCCAACTATACAATACAGAGTCCACCCTGTCATGCAGGGTTTGGCGACAGGGTGGACATTTTTGGATTAATTTAATATCTAAGAAGCACATGGTGGCCCATCAGCTACCAAAGTTATTGGTTATTGAAGGAGACCACATGATGTTTTCAAAATATATTTAAACTTTCTGAAAACCTTTTCTATTAATCAGCTTTTCCTCTGACAGGGTGGACATGTTAAGGTTGACCACACCTAACTACCAACATAATGACATGAAAATTAGGAAATATAAGTGTAACTGCTCACTGTAGCTGTCGCAGCTGTTTCAACCTCCATTGAATAAAGACAGATTCAGGGTGTTGATGTTACTGATTTCATTAGTTGGTTTCTTAAAGGGGCAATTACTCCATGACGACAGGGTGGACAGTAGTTTTAGGGACGTGCACAAAATGTTAAATAAAATAATAAAAATGGAGACAAAAAAAATCAAAATGGTTTGTTTTACCCAAGAATTTAGTAAGAGTAATAAGAAAATTTAAAAAGTATTTTCATTCTGTGCCATTTAATACCTTATTACACTGCTTGAAAGGAGCAGACCAGCGTGTGGGACATCACAAAAACAGATACATCCAACCAAAGAAAATGGTATAAAATTAGTGAAATTCATTTTAAGAAACTTATTCTTGTACTGATGTGTGTGTCAGTGTATCCACATTTATATTAATACCTACAATTTTCATTATTTTGAAACATGTTAACAATAATTTATTGATTCTGATGAGGACACCAAAAGGTACTTTATACTGATATTGACCCCCTCATTGTTAAGGTTTGTCTCGAATTAAACATTATTCAGGAGCTTTTTCTCTCTTTCTTCATTATAGTAACCGAGAAAACAAACAAACTAAACCTTCGCATATGGGTGAGGTAGTGAGGATGTGATTTTTTTTTTTTTTTCCAAGCTGTCTAATATTTGGCTTTGCAGAAATACTATGGGAAGCAACTAGGGTCCTCAGGTGATCTGCAAACAGGCGCCGCCTCCTGCGGATCCTCCTGCAGACCTGTTCCAAGAAGTGTCACAGATGCTCTGAGTCAGGTTCACCCCGAGGTGACCAAAAGGTGAAATGCATGTCTCGCTTTGGAATAATAAGCATTAAATGAAAGGTGTTATTTTTTTCTTGCATGCTTCACTCACAGCATGTGTGTTTATATTTGCGATATTAGTAAAGAATCACTTGTAAAGTGACTTGATAAGAAAAATTCCCAGTCTGACATTTCTAATTTCCCTGAAAAAAAAAATGCAGGGTCATGATGCACTTCTTAATATAAAAACTTGATACTGTTCTTATTTTGCTCATAAAAATATATATATGCGATGCGGTCGGGGGCATTTTCAAGCCTTTTCTGAGCAGTGTTTTCTATTTTTCTGTGAAGCAAATAGCTATATCTAGAGAACTATTTAGGACAAATAGCTGCTAGTATGACTTATTGATAGAGAATACCCAAAGTTCAACATCAAATTATGACAGCTGGAATTTCCTTGAAAATCTGACATTATGACCTGCAGTTTCAAAGATAGGGTGCTGAAAAATGTGGAGACCATAGAATAAGTTCTCTAGATATAGCTATTTGAAAATGGCTCCACAGAAAACGCTGCTCAGAAAAGGCTTGGAAATGCCCATAACTTCATCACAAAACTCTTTTCATGAGCAAACTAATAACAGTAGGGAGATAACATTTTGTAGTTTGCCTATTAAAAATTGTATTATAACCCTGTTGGTTTTTTTGTTTGTTTGTTTGTTTTTTTTCTTCAGGGAAATCAGAGATGGTCAGCCTGGAAGTATTTAGTCAGTTGAAATGGAATGACCCACTTGCCAATCAGATTATTCATATTCTCACTTATGGGATCATTCTGTACAGTCTGATTAGAGACTACAGGATTCTTATACACTAAGCAGAAAAACACGAGTTAAATGCTATAGGCTCTCCTGTAATAAGCACTGTTATTAACAAAACCTTTCTTCAGGTTCTTTGGTTGTGGGCTTCCATTTCCAGCAAAGCTCGAAGGCTGCAGAGTTCTGGACCTCGGCAGCGGCTCCGGCAGAGACTGTTATGCCTTCAGTAAACTTGTTGGACCGAACGGACATGTGACTGGGATCGATATGACAGAGGACCTGGTAATTACAGACATCTGTACAGATGGCATTTTGATGTCTGCCCCTTTCTAATTATCTCATATTGCTTTAGATCACAGCAGCTTGTCAATATGTTCAGTATCATCAAGAGAAGTTTGGCTATAAGGAGCCAAATGTCACGTTTGTCCAGGGCTACATGGAGAACCTCGAAGAAGCTGGCATTCAGAGTGACTCAATGGATGTTGTGATGTAGGTTTAAACTGTAGTTGCACAAACTGTCAACTTAAAAAAAAAAAAGCTTTCATAGGTTGATAAAACTTTTTTTTTTCCTTTCTCTGTAATCTATTCAGATCCAACTGTGTGATCTGTTTGTGTGCTGATAAAAGAGCAGTACTGCAGCAAGCCTACAGTGTCTTAAAGGTTAGCTTGAAGACTTAAATTTAACAAACTTAACACAAAAAAGTGTTAAATGCTGACAAAAAAAGAAATATAGGAATCTAATAGTCATGGTTCTGTTCACCCACTTATTTCATACAGGAGGGAGGTGAGCTTTACTTCAGTGACATGTTTGCCAGCAAGGTCATCCCCGACCACATGAAGCAAGATGCAGTCCTGTGGGGTAAAACAAATGCTGCTTCTAAATCCAGTCAATTAAAAGCCAACCATCTCTGCTCCTCCTAATAACTTTTAAACCCTTGTCTTTTGTGACCTAGGTGAGGGAATGGGTGGCTCTCTGTTTTGGCCCGATCTCATCTCGTTGGCCCACAGCGTGGGTTTCAGCTCTCCACACCTCGTCTCAGCAAGCCACATTGTGGTCTACAACAGTGATCTCAAAGCAAAAGCAGGTAACAAGTGGCAACTTTTTAAACAGCATTCATCTTGATTTCACAACTGAGTGAGCTCTTCCTTTTTCAGGCGACATCAGCTATGTTTCAGGCACTTACAGGCTCTTCAAGCTGCCCAAAAGTCCAGTGACATCGAATGCTATTGTGGCCTATAAAGGAACAGTGGCAGATTTCCCAGATCAGCTGGACTTTGATTCCTCCCATTGTTTCCAGGTATAAAAGGCACCCTTGCTTTTATCAGCATGTGCACAAAGACATTTATTAACCTGCTTCTAATTCTAATAACAAAGGGAACAAATCAGTAAGGTATGATAGTTTTTAATTTCAGAGAAAGGCATGCATATCATAGGAAATTGTTTTTATCTTATACAGAAAGATGTGGCAGTGCAGGTAAATGGAGAGATGGCAGCAGTCCTCCAGAGTTCCCGTTTCTCCTCAGACTTTAAAATCCAGATGTTGGATAAACAGGAGTCCAACTCTGAGACAACGCCAGAGGTAACCAATAGAGTTTACTGTGGCTAAAATGCTTTTAATCTCAGTTACTGCGCTGTAAGTTACATTAACAATGTTTTATCTTGTTAGCTGTGCCACCTCAACCCATTTCTGCTGGCTGACAAACTGGATCCTAAATGAAGAGGGGGGTCTGCATCTATGAGAAACTGATTTGAAAATTTAACATAAAATGTCAAAGTTATTTTAGAGATCAAGTTTTTGATTTGTAGATTTAAATAACAAAAAAGCCATAATTTTTTTACTTGTTAGACCTTGTGAACCTCTAGAGATGTGGACTTTCAGATACTCTGACATGATCATGGCCAATGCCGTGTCTCTGTATTTTATGTTCAGACATTTAAAATATAATTTTTTACAAAATACAGGTAAATAAAATTTTCTCTGGAACAAAATTTGATACCTCAAATTTTGAGCTTATTTGATTGTGAAACGCCAAACAGAAAAGTCTAACACATGTTTAATACCTTTATTACCACAAAGGAGCTGGATTATTTTAACTAAAAGATGTTTAAAGATTCAAAACAGTTTATTCCCCATTTTAAATGTCAGAACCAGACACTGAAGACAACATTAAATACAGAATTGTGCAGTATATCAAAGATTAAATAAGCCACAAATCTGTTATATAAGGTATTAAGGCATTACATTGTGCATGAAGCAGAAGTGTAAAAAAAAACATGTTTTTTTTAACTTCTTGCATTACAGAGTTTATGGAGTCTTAACATTTCCAGCTCATAAAAGCATTTAAGCAATCAGTGGTCACATTGTTAGGCACACCTGTTCAACTGCTCACTAAATCAAATATTCAGTTTCAGTACTTCCACAGTCACCAGATCTCAATTTGATTGAGCACCTTTGGGATGTGGTGGACCAGGAGATTTAGATCATGGATCTGCAGCTGACAAATCTGCAGCAACTGTGTGATGCTTTCATGTTAATATGGGTCAAAATCTCTGAGGAATGTTTCCAGCAATTTGTTAAATCTGTGCCATGAAGAATTAGGGCATTTCTGAAGGCAAAAGGAGGTCAATCAGGTACAAGCAAGGTGTACCTAATAATAAAGTGTCCACTGAGTGTATGTTTAATGTTCCATAGCTAACCTTAACTCCATACTATACCCACTTAGGGCATCACACTTTTAGTACAGCAGCAGGAAAACATTTAATAAAAAAAAAAACAAAAAAAAAAAACTCAGATATGCTCATTACAGAGAGATCAGTGTTCAGAAAAAGCTAATTCAATAAAGCTTTATTGAATTGCTACTATAGTAACAGTGCTTTCGAATAAAGAGAGATAAGAGAGGCTGATTGGTTTCCAGGCAGCCTGAGGCAGGAAGTGGAGCAAACTGGCATCATGTCACAAAGGAGAGAAAAACAAGGCAAGAGGTGACACTCGCTGAGAGGTGTTAATCCTGGTTACATCTGGAGCCAGCTCAGGTCTTCAGCTCTGAACAGAAAAGGAGAGGAGAAAACCAACATTAATGAACAGTATCCAGGTTATGACTTAGTGATGTGGGTTATGATTTTTAGAACATGAACCAACTGCAACAGTTTTCAATCTGTCTATTTTTTTTTTTGGTAGTATACAGTAATATTTAAAGCTGCTATAAAACAATATTCGTTACCAATTTGGATTGCAGGTTGCTACAGCATAAAAACTCCAATAATACACTACGCACTTCCTGCAAACATAATGAAGCATTTAGCAGCTCGAGAACCAGATGTTCCTCTGAGAATTTAGTGAAAAGCAAAACAGAACTACAACAGGACTTCACCATGACGCATGTTAAATGAAAGATAATAAAGGCTGTAACTTCCAGGTCTGAAAAGGGACAGTGTTTTCAAGCTGCATACATTCTAATGACCAGCAGGGGGCAGTGCATGTCGTTCCAAAAAGAGATCATACACAAGTCTATTCTCACTTGATTTATGATCTGATGACTTTATGGGGTTAAATCACTAGTATTAGGTCATGCCTATTATGGCATGCAGTTTATTTTACTCTAAACGGGACAAAATTGTCCCATTTATTGACAGCTAGAAGGGAACTCAGCAGAGCACATACCTCGCACACCCCAGATTTTCTGGGACAGACAGATAAAAGCTACTGAAAACATAACCTATTGGTGGTAATGTTGCTTTTATTATCTAGGTAATAAAGAAGGATACACTTTAAGTAACTAGTGTGGCTATTTTATAAGCATGCAGTGTTTGTGGTTTCTCAGATCTGCTTCTCTCTTGTGCTGTTTCAGTTAAAAAATAAATAAATGGGGTTTCACACCTGCACTGTTTAGCCTGTTTAAATTGTCTCTTGTTCATTGGTGTAGCTGGTTTGTGCGGATTTTAACAAGGTAATCAATGCGTGGATCAAGACAACCACACCGAGACCCTGTGGAGTAGATTGTCTCAGTCTGGTTCCAAATTAAGTCCAAAGGGGTTAATTTATGATGAGAATAAGATCCAACATCAGTTCTCCCAAATACAAGGTGTACACTGCAAGTTTCCTTCCTATATCCATGTATGCAACAGACATCCAGAGCACAGTTTTGGCTGAAATATTGCCCAGATAAATATATGTTAGGACTAAATTATCCATTTTATGCACTACTCCAGAACTCAACACCCCCTTCCTGTATTTACTTGTGTTATCTCAACCCAGACACATCTGTCCAATAAGTGGACAGAACGCTCTCACGTGGTTTGTAGCGAAGCGTTTTGGTTTGTTGAGTTTTCTCTGTGTGAAAAGGAACCAAACCACAGAAAAAAAGCTACAGTACAAGTTTACCAACTCACCCACTGTCTGTGCTTTTTCTGTTCCATTTTTTTTTTTTGTTCCCAGTGACTTATGCTGTTGCTGTCATGGCACACTTAAAAAGCCAATCAGCATTAATAAAGCATAAAAAATATTAATACAGGTTAGTTAATCATGGATATGTGTTCTCTATCAAACCATCAGTAATAAACAATAAGATGACCTAACCAATATATTTTATATAGTCCAATTTGTATAAATGCAGGATATCACTCACTGAGCCTGTGCTTTTGTTAAGATTTGGCCATTAGCCATCAGTTCTGCAATATGAGAAACAGCAGGATCGAACATCAGGCTGGCTGCAGCTACCACCACATCATCCCTGCAAAAAAAAAAAAGGGCAATGACAGAAATTTTACACACCTAGCAGGAGTTTATGTTCAGGTGCATCAGGGCTTACTCTGCACTCACTTTATATAGAAAGCCAGAAATTTCCTCTCTTCTACTTTGCCTTTGAATATAATTTCTGTGTAGCCTTCCCCATAGCCTAGAAAGAGGAAATGAAAGGAGGAACATGGATTTAATGCAGCCTGGGCTAAAAATATTTAGAATTTAACCGTGACATTTATCAGTGGATACGCCACCAGTGTATCGGAAACTCTTCCCAAGCAAAACAGTCCAGAAGAAAGGAACAGACTCTATTTTTGTCGATTTCTTCAGCATGTTTAGTGCTGCCACTTTTCCTGGTACAAAAGACAGTGACAATGTTTAACTAGGTGTTAAAGGTGTCTTCACCCATAATGTGTTCTTGACCGACTGAAAAAGCATATTCTTCAGCCTCTTACCGTGAGCCTGTGACATTTGCCAGTGAGCAATGTTGACCATCTGATCGCCTCGAATGGTCAGAGGGAAGGAGGTAACATCTCCAGCAGCAAAAACATCTGGTATGTTGGTCCTCATGAACTGTTTGAATAGACGAAAAAGGCTACAGAAAGAATCTCAACAGGCATCGCTTGATTGTTAACTTTGACAATGACAATCCTACCTCCCCGAGAGTGTTGCTAACTTGGTGAGATGCTGTGAATCCGTTGTAATTAACCAAGAATATAATACTATGATCGCCCACTTTAGTTGTCTTCTATGGCCCTTCAGGCCTTTTGGTGTTGCTGAGATTGTCGGAGCATTTATTCTTTTTAAAAATGAACCTGACTGGCCATTCATGAAGTTTTTGCTACCTCTCTGAGGGTTAGCAGTCAGAACATAGTTAATGAATTCAGATAATGTAAAAATTGTGCACGGATGATGGCTGCTCTCCACATAGGGGAAGGAGGTCCTGATATTGAAGATGGCTTACAGGAAAACTTAAAGGAACTTAGACACCTCTCCTTCCTCTATTGTGGTCCTCTAAGTAATTATGTTTGACCACAAATATATAAATTCTATATAAAAAAAAAAAATAAGCAGTTTAAATCTACTGTATCCACCATCTCAGCTGCAAAGCCATGTTTTGTGCTTCATCAGCCATATCAATGTCAGAGTTTATCCATGCCCTCTATTGACTGTTTTACCTTGTCAACAATCACAGCTTTCCTTGAATCCACTTCCACCCCGCTTCCTGCCAATAAGTCTGAATTGGGGATTACACCTGAAAAGCATATTTGACTATGATATTAGTGGAACAGTACAGGAAATTTCTGATTGACTTAAAACAATCATCACTCAACACAGTGTTGGCAAACAAACAGCAACTGCCCACATATACAAATGACCACACACTCAAACACTCCCAAACTTGATTTGCATTTCAGTTTGTGTACATTAAAAACACCCTGAAGTACAATAGTAACTACCAATTCCAGCAATCACAACATCAGCTTCCAGGACTGCACCACTTTTCAACACCACCTCCTTCACCTGAAAAAGAAAAAAAAAAAAAAATCAGTTTTATTAGATTTCAGTGACAATGGGTTTATTTTACCGGAGATATTATGACAGATATTATGACTAATTATGGCTGCATTTTATCTGGCAGCTATGGCTTCAGGGTTGAAGTTTGTTCATTGCCACTAATGCCATGAGTAACATCTGTTCCTATTCTACAATCATTAACCAAAACATCTGCCATCAAATTTAATGAAAAGCAGAGATACCTTCCCATTCTCTCCTCTGATCTCCGCGACTTGATCGCTCATGTGGAACTTCACATTTTTTTCTTCCAACATCTGAAAATGAAACACTGTTTTATTTACTTTGTCTAAAAATCACAACGCACATCAGTGAAAACTGTCATCATAGTGGCTCACTTGCATACTCAGCTGGCCGATCTCTGGTCCCAGAGCGCGCTCATACGGGTATCGAGTAGTGCCAACTACAGCCACACTGGCAGCTTTGTCTGAAAAGTAGGATGCCACCTCCATACCTAATATGCAAATGAAAAACCTATCAGTGATGTGCACATTTAGTCTGGTCTAACTGTCAAATATCTGAATGAAGAGCATCACATCAACCTGATGGGGAAAAAGGTTAAATGCGTCTTATTCTCCAACATGAAGAAAAAGCGTATTTGATAACCTATGAAGGATGCTCCGGTAACAACTACTTTCTGGCCAAGACAGGAGCCGTGAAGTTCTTTGGCATCTTTGTAAGTCTCCAGTAACTTTACTCCTTTCAGGTCTGAACCAGGACAGGTGAGTGGCCGTGCTCTGTGAACAAAGAAATAGGACCACTATGTCAGGTACGGTAAATCCTTACATTAACAAAAACTATAAGCTGGCTTTTGCTCAGTAGAGACAGTCTCACCTGCAACCTGTTGAAATGAGGAGCTGGTCGTAACGCTGCAGAGTGCCGTCACTCATCTTCACTTCCTTGTTGGCAGGGTTTACCGACACCACCTGCAAAACAACGCACACTTAAGCCTTGCAGATTTTACCGTTCCCCCAGTAAGGATCGGTTTGTGTACATCAAAAATACATTCTCACCTCCTTCTGCGTCCAAACCTCTATCCCGTATTGTTGATAGAAGTCATCTGAACGGAGAAGGATGCTGATGCTGTCCACATTCAAAGCCTGAAAGAAGGAATGCCACTCACTGAAAACACTGAGAGAAAAACACTCATTCAAAAGGCAGGAAAACCATCAGCTGGATACAAATACATGTCGCACCTACCTTTCTATCCTGGTTCTTACCTTACTCAGCTTGGGTTTGTCAAATGGAGGCAGGGAGTCCTTGGTTATGATGACGATGCGACCCTGGTAGCAGTTTTGCCGAAGTATCTCAGCGCAGACCAGAGAGGCAGGTCCTGAAGTCACAGTATCTATGTTCAGGGGTGTGATTTTTCATACCTCATCTTTGCCTGAATACTTTAAACTCTGTACAAAAAGTTGCAAAGCCTTAAACCTGCTGTCGTTTAAAACAGACAGATGAAGCCATCTCATATTTACTACAAAGTTCTCACCCCCCCCTATTAGCAGAATGGTATGTTTGATGTCTGGTGCCACACTGCACATCTCTTTCACCCGTTTGGTCTCCTTCAGAAACTGTGACAAACACACATCATATTTAATATACAAAATAAAAGTGCACTTTGGTTCATTTTAATTGTCTTTTTATTTGATGTTTCTTACTTTTTTGCTGATGGAAACATACACGTTGCCATCTTCAACCTTGGTCTGTTAAATGAAACCAGATTTAGGTGAACACAATAATGTTTTCGGCGCCCTTTTTAAAAAGAAAAAAGGAAATGTTTTTAAGAGCCAGAAACTATAATAACAGAACTAAACATGTACAGGTTTAGGAAGAAAAGCCCTTTTAATACCTTATTCTTGCATTTTTTTTTGATCAAATACTCCCTGTGAGTAGCTTTGAAGCATAAACGCAGTTTATGAGAGCGAGCCTACCTCCTGAGGAGGTCTAAATGTTATCCATAAGTTCTAATATGCACTGCTACAAAGGTCTGAGCCCTTAATCAATCCAGCTAATCTAACTTTAGTGTTCATAAATTTACATTAAACTAAACCAGAATGTCAATGGTGCAATAGTTTTGGCCAACAACACCAGAGAAGGGAGGTCAAGTCCAATCTTTAACTCAGGTCTGTGTAAATGTGTGCAGAAATCATCAACAAAAGCAAAAATTTCCAGCAAGGGGCAGGCAAAAAGCAAAATCCAAAAACACCCCCAAACCTGAGTAATAAAGAACACAAGCCCACCAGCAAAACCCCTCTATCTGGTAAAGGGGGAGTGCTAGGCAGGAGGTATGTATATGCACTGAGGAGACAACCTGAATACAGGTGTGGCACAAAGCAGAAACCTAACATCATGACAAAGAAAATGATCCTGGATTCACTTGTGTTAAAGGGGTGATTTCTATTAAGTGTTGTTTCACCTTATAACAGGGTAGACTGTCCAGTCCTGGATAATCCTCAATATCTCCAGTTCTGACATTGAAGCAAGCACCGTGAAAAGGGCATCTCACTCTGGTACCAACCACTACCCCTGGATTAACAGAGGACATGCAATAATAATGAGCTAATCTGATGGAAATATATGATATGTGTATGAAAAGTGAGAGATAAATAACCTGGAAGTAACTGAAGGCTTTACCTTTAATCAGAGGTGCACTGTAATGAGAGCACTTGGATCCAACAGCGCTGTATTGACCCTGGGTGCGAACTAACAGCACTTTCTGTTCCCCCACAGTTACTTCTTTCATTCTTTATGAACACAAAAGGGACAAAAGAAGAAATCAGTACAGAAACCACAGAAGTCACAAAGCTTTAAACAGTAGTAGTAGTAGTCTGTCCTTCCTCCTGTACTTTTTTTTTTTACTAATTTCCTACTTTATTTTGATATTGTTTCAATGTGCCTTTTTTTCTTTTTAAACTTTCTGCCTTTGTGCTCTTCCCCAATGGCTTTTAAATATCATATATGTCTGTTTCCCTTGCCAAGTTCTGGACCACATCATTACCATGCCAGTATGCTGGGTAAACCTGCACATCATTTAGGAATAGCAGGAAAAGTTTGGCTTCAGGACTTTTTGCCAGAGAGCTTTCTTTTCCATTTAAACTATTTCGGTTTTCAGCTGCAGTTTGGCCAAGCTATTTGGTTTGCTTTAGGAAAAGATCAATATATTCTTTCAACAACCTTCATCACAACTTAGAGAGACTGTCTGACAGACCTGATTCTCCCAGTATCTATCAATCAAGCATTCTTGTGTAAAAATGAATATTGTTGGCTGGCCTGTTGTTGTGTAATCCTTTTGCATGTTGTTGGATTTTTTTTTTCCACCTAAAACCTCTGAAGACTTTTCCCTGTCTTAAGCATTTATCTTTTGCTCTTCTGTCTTTGACTGTTTGCTGTGCTGACTGACAAATGTATAAGACCATTGATTCTCTGATCTCTCTATAGTGAATTTGCATTTGAATTGTTCCAAAAACATGTTCTGATTTGCACTGTGACTTACTGCCCATCTTTGAGATCAGCCTCCTGACACACCAGTTCTGTCACCTCCTCCTGGTCCTCGGTTTGACCGGTTTCCTGGCACTGATTCATTCCTGCTCTATGTTAGCCACCTTAAGCAAACATGTTTTGTGTTAGAATGACTAGGCAGATTTATGCATAATCCATGTGTAGGGCAAAGTTGGTTGTAGGGCAGCTTTGTAGAAAACAAACATGCGGGTACTAAAATGTTTCATTGGGTTTATCAGAGCAACATGTAGCCTATTTTGCTTTTTAATTCTTTATGTTAGCCACATGACCAGAATAACTATAGATAAAAATTTAAAGATGGAAATGATTTGATGGATTTAGTGCCTGTGGAACTTGATTGTTGTAATTATGCTTCCTAGTTCCTAAATTCTTTGCACTGACCTGTAGCCTATTGGATGTCAATCACATTTTGACATTGTGGGCCACATAAGCACACTTTGATCTTAAGTGAGCCAGACCAGTGAAACATCCCTTTCTGTCAGAGTAAAGACTTTATCTGTTTATTCGATCCATGAATATAAAAAAAAAAAAAAAAAAAAAAAAAAAGAAGTGCAAGCTAAACAGTACATCTGTTTTCCTATCTACATGATAAAGAAATCTGCCAGCATGACTCTGAGTTTAGATTGAAATTAATGTGTAAAATTACAGAAAAAGATCTGATAGCTCATTGCTGTCTTGTAATTACAAAGCAAAGTTTTTCTAATTCAAAGAAAATATCCCCCTTTTTTTTTTTAAATGTGGAAACAATTAAAAAACACATTTGCTTTTCCAAGATGAGTTCTATAAATTCTCTTTAGGCTCCTCTTGTTAGTTTTTTCTTTAATTCATTCATTTCAATTATTTACACAAGTGCATGTGTAATATGATATTGCCAGGGCTGACAGACGGGGGAAAAAGAACAAGAAAGAACAAAGGAAATGAAGGAGAAAATAAGAGAAAAGCAATACAATGGTTCACAAACTACTGCAGCTGTTAAAAAAATACATACATACATACAAAAACACCTGAAAAAGAAAAAAAATACACAATCTTGTTGAGTTGTTGTGTAATGTGTGTGCTTTTTTCACCTATATCAAACATGTCTCATGAATAATAAAGATATTCAGAGCCAGAAAGAACATTTCTATAGACGCTGCTATCAGTTTTTAAGTGGCTTTTATATATGCTTTATTTAACCCATCCATCCATTCATCCATCCATTCACTTCCGCTGATCCTGTTCAGGGTCGCGGGGGCTTTATTTAACCAGGTTAAAAAAAAAAAAAAAAAAATCTCATTAAGATTAAAAAAAATTTAAAAAAAAAATCTTTTTTTAAGAGCAATATGTTCAAAAGGACAGCAGAAATTGCAACAAATATAACAACTCTATATAGAAAATTTAAGTGGCTAAAAGGATTAGATTGGATATAAATAGTATAGAGTAGGTACAATAAATAAACCCCTTTGTGTATCCTGTTGACTACAGCCTATTTGCCAATATAAACAAGGATATTAGACATAAAAAATAAAAAATAAACCAAAAAAACAAACAAACAAACATATACACACATACATAAACATACAGACTGGAGTCTGTACGTTTGTATGTATGGAGTCTTTGCCGTTTGATTCTGGCCCCCGGGCCTTATGTTTGACACCCCTGCTAAAGACTGTCATTTACATCTAGCTTAAAACGATATCGAAATCTCTGCGTCCAGAAACTATAAAATATTTTACACGTGTATATTAAATACATTTGATGAATTTAAACAAAGAAACACGGCACTCTGTGAGGCTGCACTCACCTGTTTTCTTGCACCGGACGGAAGGGGAGGAGAGAAACTCGCTTCACGCTCGTCCTCAGCGGAGCTGTTTTGCAACAGATTGCCAGGCGAGCACCCCGCGTGACAGCCACCCGGTCCCGCGAGCTCCTCCCTCTGCCAACCGTAACCAAGGAGGAACAATTCAGGACAGTATGTATATACAGCCCGTGGGAGGCGCAGACTATTCAGTTATGCTATGAACAACGAGATTAGCGATGATTAACGAAGCACCTGACTAACAAAAGGTAGATTAGTATAGGAGAAAAGGGGGCAGGAGGATAACCGGGATGTCTGTGGGATAGCGCATTTATTAACGAGCAGTCTGTAGGATACTTTGTGTGGTTTTCAGGCTCATATGCAGCCTGAAAACTGGTGGTCCTTCGGATCAATAAAGTATCGATCTATTAGTTACAAAACAATTTTCTATTTAGTAACTGTTTTGCAAAGTGTGAAAAAACATTAAGTAAATTAATTCTACTCCAGTCCTGTCCCAGCAGTCATAGGGTGAGAGGTGGGGTACACTGAGTACCTAAACTTACAATCAGTTTAGAATCACCAGTTAACCTAAACTACTGCATGTCTTTGGACTGTTGGAGGAAGTCAAAGTATCCAGAAAGAACATGCAAACTCCACACAGGTCTGAGGTGACTTTAAGAAGCAATGGGAGATATTCCTTTTTCTCTTCATTCGGGCTCTACACAAAATAAGACAGCCTGGTATTTAGACTCCATGACTGTTTGGCAGAGACAACACTATTTTAACTATTATTTAAACTATAGTTTTTAGTTTTCTGTAGCTAACTAAAATAATACTAAATTAAAAACAGATTAATTAAATTAATTAATATAACTAGTTAGGTTATAATTCAAAGCTTTCATATGACATAGCCTACTTACATTTCAGTCATAAAACTTAACAACAATGGTTTTTCACATATACTTACCACACACATTTCAAGCAAGAGCTGGGAGATACAGCTTTGCTAAATGAATAAAATATTACAGGGCAGCATGTACACTAAAACATATGTTAAAAGAATCTGTCTAAAACACGATCTATCAGCGCTAGCATGGCTAATTTAAATAATAAACGAGGCACTACGGAGCGGTCTACAACCGGTTTTTTTTTCTTTTTAGAAATGTATGACAAGTGCCACCTCTCATTAGGAAGGTAATACAGCGGTAAAATGTTGTAAATACCTGCAAAACTCCTCAACGGTGTACTCTAAAGCCGCGGGTGTGTTTTGGATCAAGCAGGAACCACATGTCAGCTTAACCAATGAACAGCGTCAGTGAGCAGCACGTAGGCTGCATTTTATTTACTATTTATTGTATTATTTTATTGTTGTAAATTTAGTATGTTTTGGAAACAGGTCTCTCTTGCAAATGAGACATAGTCTCAATGGGATTACCTATAAATAAAGGTTAAATAAATAAAAAAAAAAAAAAAAAACTGCAGCTGCAACATTAACCTAATGCACACGATTATGACCAATGACATCATTTATATGATTCTGAATAATAAGCATTTGTTTCAAGTACTTTAGCTGACCTTTATAGACCCATTTGCAGCCTACGTCATCAAAGGATGCGCGCATTTTGGCAACAGAAGTGAACTGCTACTCCATTCCAATCAATAAGAACAAGGAGACTGCGCAGCGTTTAAACGTGATTTAAAAGTGATATCAGCATCAAAATGTCTGCTGTTGCGTGTTTGGCTGTCAGAATTTCTACTCTACCAACAGTGGACTGAAGTTGTACTGAATCCCACAGGATCACGGCTGTTTAAGAGAAAACTGAGGCGTCTGTGGTTGCAAGCCATTAAATGTATTGATAAAAATTGAACTGAGGACACGATCAGAAATGCTCACGTTTGAAGCGCCCATTTTATATCAGGTAAAGTTATTTATCTTACGGTGTTTATACCGGGTTGTCAGGTATCTAAAGTAAACATCATTAGCTGGTAGGCTACTTGGCTTTTAAACTGTAGTGTAGCTGGCTATTTACAAGTGAGGCATCACTGACTCAGAGTCCTGATTTTTAAATTAATATTCAATGGCACTATAGATTACAAAATGCAGTCAATGCAGACTCACATATGAATGATTGAGTGTGTCCAGACTTGACTGGAACATTATATATATTTTTTCACTGTAACTCAATATCTGCAGCTTGAAAGCTCTTAGTAAGCTAGAAAAGCAATGTGACGAAGTACTCACGCTGCCATGCAGGTACAATCCGCTGTGAGGACGTAGTTCTCTGACTTGTTTACAATGACCCGAGCCTCATACACAGCGCTCCTGTTTCCTTGTCTTTGACTTGGAAGAACTTCTGCCTTCAAGACACAAAACTCTGAGTCTGTGTCATACTACTTGGTGTTCGGTACACGGCCGCAAACAACATAACTGTAAGCATCCAGTGACTTCTATGTGCTGCAACTTCTCTCCGGTGTGTACGCTGGGTTTCTCCACCAAATACACGTGTATATATATATCCGCCCACGGATACTGGGGCACTTGCTAACGTACCACAGGGTTCGGAGTCGGTTGCTGGTGGTCAAAATTAATTTTTGCAGGTAGTTTTCACGATCTTTCGTTGATAATCCCTTCTTGTACATTGAAACGCTATTGAACTCCACCGTACTTCCGTTTCCAAAATGCGCGTGCATCGCTACCTAGTCATCATTGTTTACAAACAGTAAACGGGTCTATAGCAGGGATCCTCAAATCCAGGCCTCGAGGTCCAGTGTCCTGCAGGTTTTAGATGTGTGCCTGATCCAGCACACCTGATTCAAATGGCCGAATTACCTCCTCAGTATACAGTCAAGTTCTCCAGAGTCCTGCTAATGACTTCTATATTTGACTCAGGTGTGTTGGATGAGGGAAACCTGCAGGACACCGGACCTCGAGGCTTGGATTTGAGGATCCCTGGTCTATAGTATTAAGCAAGTAAGTAGGATTATGACTTCACCTTTTTACAAATGTTATTAAAATGGTTACATTGTACGCATTGTTTTTACCATTATGGATGTTTCCTTTCTGAATGAATATTCTGATTTTCTGCCTCCCACATAGTGTAAATTCTTATTTTATTAATTTTTTGGTCAAAATGACCAAATGAGAATAAAAATAACCCTGAAAATAAGAAACATTTTATTTCATGATCAAATTACAAAACAAAACTAATTCTTAGGACAAGGAAAAAATTTACTATTAAGGATAACAAATCTTTTCTTCCTGTTTTACGTTACAGAAGATAAATTTAAAAACAGACTCCAGAATTTTCAGATGGCTGCTGGATAAAAACATGTCAGTGACATCATGAATTCATTATACAGATTTCAATTTCTAATAAAAATGTTCAAACGTCCAAAGTGTTTCCTATGAAACAGCTCAGTTAGAGGAGGCTCTTGGGGGAGCAAAGTCATAACAACGCCCCCAAATTTAAGTATATAACAGGAAAGATTTTATAAACCCCCACATAGAAAAGACATCTCCACTGTTTTAAAGTAAACATGTTCAGGTAGATTATATAAATTTGGTCTAAATTTCTTTTTTCTTTTTTTTTTTTTACAGATTTACTTCTTTGTAAGAAGCTCTTCGATGAGAAACTTCTCATTTGCTGAAAGGCTTTTATAGAAGATGTCTTTGGCTTTCTCAGCATTCATGGAACACCTGTAGATCTCCCTCATCTTGTCCTGAAAGGTCGGCAGAGCTCTGATCCGGTCGTAAACTTCTTGGTCGACCACTCCATTGTCATAGAGCTCATCCAGAATGGGGGAGATGTTGCTCACTCTCCGGATCAGGTCGAGTCTGTGTTTGTCCACAAAATGCTTTCCTGAAGAGAAAGGACAGAAACGACAAAGACAGATCAGGACAGGTGATGATACGAAGCTTTCATTCACTACGATTTCATAACAAAATGCCTGAAAGTTTGCCGGGACGCAAACTTGTGCCGCCCGCACCGCAATGCAGCATATGTATGTGGTCGCCGGCTTCACCACTAAGCCACCCAGGCGCCCACATGCTGCCACTTTTATGTACCTCCTAATCATTAGATATGAGAACAAAGTAGTAGAACAAATACTTCATTAATGTACTTTTAGTAGAATTTTCACATATCTGTCCTCAAGTATTTCTTTTCCTGAAAACTTTTACTCCCTACATTTTAACACGATCTCTGTTTTCTAACTCTAACTTTTTCCAAACAGGTTCATGACCTTAGTTATTATTTCCTGTCACTGCACGCCTTCAAACATCGAACCAACGGTAACACACAGAAGACAATCCTGTTGGTGCATCCATCACCGGTGCTCAGCGCACACACGAAGAGATGCTTCAGTTATCGTACTGTTCTCAAGGGGGTTTTGGCGCCCACAAGTTGTGGTAGGTGGTACTTCAGCATCCAGCTAGTGCTGCAGCAGAGGAGCGAGCACAAAGGGAGTAATGGGTTTAAAGTGCGAGGCAGTTTCAAATGCAACATTTCTATCAGCAAACACACAAACCGTTTGTGTGCAGTTTGTCACACAGTGTGTCTGCGAGTTGCTTCATTTCCCAGAAAGACAAAAATTCCCTCAGAGATGGAGAAAGACATCTCAGGAGAGACGAAGGTGTTTAAAGCTGAGGACTGCTGAGTAATGTTTAAAAGCTTACTTGTCCTCGTCCATTTTGGATCTATATACGATATGTTGCTGAAAGTTTTTCATGTTGAAATGTTCAGCACAACAAACTGAAGTTTAATGAACTTGAATGAAACTTTGAGCTGTTCAGAGTCTGCATGAACATGCTCGGCAATTTCATGCAGGCTGCATCGGTAGTTTGCAGCACTGTGGTGAAGTTCACAGTGATACACGATTTTAGAACAGACTGCTGCTCGTGGTCAGTGTCAGCTTAGATCCAGTTAAATTTGAGGTGATGATGCTGATTACATTCACTCACTGAATTCTACTCTGGGGTTGGAAATCAGCCATGATGGATGGCTGTGACATCAGTTTATGCCTTGTTGAGTTCTTTCCTTGTATTAATATGATTTTAGTAAACAAATAAAATGCTGATTGAAATGTCCTCCAAAGAGTATTTTTTTTTTTTCACACAAGTATCTGTACTTGTACAGTACAAATGTGTGTACTTTCCTCCTCTGGATAGATAAAGTCCAGGCTGAACCGCTAAAAGCTAATGCTAATGCTTCAGGCTGCTGCTTCCATGTTTGGAGATCCAGTTTTATGGAACGAGTGAACACATTTATGTCTCTGTAGCTAATTTCCTTCATAACAACTGCACAGAGGCTTTTTTTGTATAAGTCACCCCTTTTAATGTGATTACAGCTGAAAGTTTGTATTACTGACTGGCTAGCTGCTGACTGTCTGCTTGGCTTCAGCTCAGCAAGTGAGAATCGCTGACCTGGACTCTGAACTGCATTATGGGGCATTTTCAGTACAATTATCTGACAGATAATAGGGTTTGCATCTAATAAGTCTTTGCTCCAGTTTGAATTATGATTGTTTTAATGTAACTGTGTTTGTCTCGGGCGCTGGGGTGGCTCAGAAGTTGAGCGGATCGACCACATTCATATGCTGCATAGCGGTGTGAGCGGCGCAGGTTTGAGTCCTGGCCTGTCGCCATTTCCCGTGTGACCTCTCCCGTATCTCTCTTCCCAATTTCCTGTCACCCTCTACTGTTAACAAAAAAAAAAAAAAAAACTGCCTCTGTGTGATCCACCCAAAGACTGTATAGGTGCACTCTCTGTAATACTAGCTTGCTAATCACTGATAAAATTATACTCCACCCTCCAAATATGGTTACTGGCTGCAAAGAAATATCAAGATGGCAGCAGCCAAAAAGCCCATGGTGGATACGTCCATATTTTCTATACAGTCAGGTTTTTACAGTAAATATGAAGCAGAGCGGATGACGGTTATCATAATGAGAGCTCTCCTATTATCTGTATTCACAAACGATGGAAACTCTATTAGTGAGCCTTAGAGTTGATGGTAGGCAGTACGTGTCCTTGTACTTCATCCTTCATTGCTCTGGATCACATGCTAAGTTACAGGCTGATTCAGGATCAGTTACAGGGAGACGACTTCCTGCTTCCAGTACACCTACCGTCTGCCATTTTACATCCACCAGCTGCTCCACCTGAGGCTGAAACAGAGAGGAAAAAGTAGATAATTAATATCGATGACACTCAATTTAACACTGATAGCATAAATTCCTTCTGTTCACAGGTTCTGAGGCTACTCATGTTTTTAAAACTGGGCACCTCATTTATTTCCATTTTCCACAAAAAATACTTGAAATGATCAGCTGATGCACCAACTATATGATGGTTCTTTTCGGCACTAACATCTGTCTCTGCTGGAGCCACACCGACGTGGCTGATCTCAGACTCAGACGGTCCAAAATGAAATAAAGATAAAACAAGTAAACCTGACTCTAAAATGGTTCAGACAGCGCATCAATGTGGATGCTCCGGTCACGCTATCCTTTTTCATGTCACTGGATCTACTCTAATAAAATACATGTGATATAAATGATCAGCAGACTTTGTTTCTTATTCTTTAAGGTAACTGCCTTTCTGGATTCATATCTGACTTTCATGACCTGCAGGAGGCTGAACTCGGGAGAAATAATCAGAAATGCTGTACGACCTCTTCATGAAGCCCATACTGTGTAATTTTGGCAAAGCATAAAGTTTAATGTGACATTCAATAACTAAAAGAGCAAATCTGACATGTCCCATATTCAGAAAGATAATCTCACCGTCACTGGGACCTGGTTTAGAGGACTGTCCACCAGCCAATGTCTCTGCAAAAATGAGGAAACACGGTGTTAGAGGCCGATGGGAATGTGATGTATTTAAATGTATCATACAGAGTTAAGAACTGCAGTATTAAAATGACTTCATAGGCTTAATGTTCCCAAGCATTAAAGAAGAGTGAAGGTAAAGCTCAGTGACCCACGTTTCTGCAGAGGAGCATCAGCTCCAGAGCTCTCAGGACATTTTATTGGTCTGTTATTACACAAGAATCCAGACTTATGAGTTATGGAGCTGCACTTGATAAACCTGCGCCTTCTTCATTTAAAGGGTCACTTCGTTTTTTTCTTAGTTTAGCACGTTTAGGTTTTTTCACCTGACCATGCCTCCTCCTCCTCTTATCCTGGCGCGTCTCTTAATTCCGTTTTGTTAAAGTTTCATATCCGTGCAGGTCCTTTTGCGCCCTAAAGCTTCCGTATACCCCATACAAGAGGGGTCTGTCATTTCCGGATCATCTTTTCTCCAAGTGCAGGGTTCATCCTATAACAGGGCGTGTTCCTAAACCCGATTCATTCGTTTTCAGTGGGCCACGAAACCGAACCAGCGACTTAAATTAAAACGCGAGACAAATAAGTGAAAAGAAACAAACGAAAGTCTCTTGGCCGACAAACCCGCAGGTTTTTCCTCCCTATCTGTCATCCTGGCTGTAGTTCAGAGTCCACTCACCTGCTGCCTATTAGAAGGAGATTTAACTTACACATTGACATCTTTTGTCCTAACCTTAGGGTCCCAGGAGGGGGAGCCTAGCCCAGGTGTCACAAGGATGAGAGGCAGGTACACCTGGACAGGTCTCTATTCATCACATATTTACACTCAGCTGCCTGCCATCCATCACCTTTCCTGTGACAGGTGCAGTGGCGGAACTAGACTTTGTTAAAAGAATCTGTCTAAAACACGATCTATCAGCGCTAGCATGGCTAATTTAAATAATAAACGAGGCACTACGGAGCGGTCTACAACCGGTTTTTTTTTCTTTTTAGAAATGTATGACAAGTGCCACATCTCATTAGGAAGGTAATACAGCGGTAAAATGTTGTAAGTACCTGCAAAACTCCTCAACGGTGTACTCTAAAGCCGAGGGTGTGTTTTGGATCAAGCAGTGTTAGCAGATGAGACTGCGCAGCGGTATTCAGATCCGCTCTCTTAACATGTCATTTCTTTGATGGAGGAATAAGCAGATCACACACTCTGAAGTCCAACTCGGAGCGGGCAGAGAGAGAGCTTCCCGCCAGCGCTCGCTTCACTTTATTTCCGCATTGCATCACAGAACAACACCACGTCCCATTGGGCTATGTGTTTAACACGTCACTTCCCATAACTGACTTTTGGGAGTAAAGGCATATACATACACACTACAGAGCACAAACCTTAACACCCCCACTTGCTCTGAGGTTATTTGCTTCATAACCAAAATGACCTTCTTAATACTGGGTTCCAAAAACAAAACTGTTAAACTTGGCTAACTTAACTGTTGTCACAGGCTTGGTCATTATGTCTGCCACCATCTGGTCCGTTGGGCAATAGTTTAGGATGACCTTTCCTTCCTTCACTGTTGATCTGACAAAGTGGTACTTTATGTCGACATGTTTACATCGCTGTCTCTTTACAGGATTTTTAGCTAATGCTATAGTACCCTGGTTGTCTTCATAAAGCATAGTTGATGCATATTCATAAGAGTCAATGCTTTTAAGTAGTTGCATCAAGTATAGACACTCTTGAATGGTAGCAGCTTAAAACATATATTCTGCTTCACATGTGGATAATGCAACCGTGGGCTGCTTCTTAGTCTTCCATGAAATCAGTGGTCCCTTTTCAGACAGACTAACACAATAACCAGTTGTGCTGTGGCGATCATTCACATCAGCTGCCCAGTCAGCATCACTGTATGCATGGAGTCTGAGATTCTCATTTTCACATTTTTTGTAACACAACTCCTTTCCAGAAGTACCTTTAAGATACTTTAACACATGTTTTACAGTAGTCCATTGTTGCTCTGTAGGTTCTGCAAAATACTGTGACAGCTTACTCACCACAAAGCTTAAGTCCGGTCTGGTACATGTAGTTAAGTAAATAAGACTGCCAACAGCTTCTCTGTATTTTTTGACATTGTTCGTCCTTTCTGTTTCATCATCATAGTCCAGTTTTTGTTCACAAGGTGTAACTCTAGGTTTGCAGTCCTGCATATCAAATCTCTCGAGTATTTTCTTTACATACCCTGTTTGGGACATTTTTACACAGTTTTCACTCTGTTTGAAATCAATCCCGAGAAAATATCTCAGCTTTCCCAAATCCTTCATTTGAAACCTTGCTGTCAGAACCTTTTTGACATCATTTAGTACTTTTCTATTAGTAGCAGCGATGATCAGATCATCTACCCATACTACAAGAATGATTTTATCATGTTCTGTCTGTTTGGTGTACACACAATAATCTGCTGGATTTTGTACAAAATTGTTTTCACACAGGTAATTATGCAAAGTGTTGTTCCAATTTCTACCTGCCTGTTTGAGACCATATAATGATTTGTTCAGTTTACACACCAACTGTTCTTTTCCATTTGATCCCTCTTTGTAACCTTCTGGTTGTTCCAGGTATATTTCACAATCTATTGGTGCGTGGAGATACGCTGTTTTGACGTCCATTTGGTGTAGGATAAGGTTTTCCTGTGCCGTTTTCTGCATCAGGACTCTAATACTAGTTAGATTGGCAGTAGGAGAGAAGGTTTCTTCATAATCAGTTCCCTTTTTCTGACAAAACCCCTTTGCCACATATCTAGCTTTGAATTTGTCAGTTCCGTCGGCATTCTTTTTCACTGCATAAACCCATTTTCCCCCCACTGCCTGCTTGCCTTCAGGAAGGGCTGTTAGGGTAAATGTATTGTTTTCTCTGAGCGACAACATTTCCTCATCCATTGCATTTCTCCATTCTTTGGAATTTTGAGAATGTACAGCTTCTTCAAATGTTAAAGGTACACCACATACAAGTCTGTAGCAATAATCAATATTTGTTAACACCTGATCATTGATTTCCTCATCCATCACATATTCATTCAGGTAACTTGGTTTCTTCCTTACCCTAGAGCAGTGCTTCTCAATTATTTTCTGTTACGCCCCCCCCCCTAGCAAGAAGAAAACTATTCGCGCCCCCCACTCCCCACTGTGACTATCCATCTCTGCATAACATTTTATCCTTATTAACATTAAAGAAAAAAAGAAAGACATATGGTCAAACTTACAAAGAATAACTTAATTAAATCGTGTTTTAAGTCTGCAACAGAAAAGATTTTAAGTGCATCATTGCCTGAAATTAAAAATAAATAAATCCTTGTTTAAACTGTAAACATGTTTGACCAACTAGACACAGCAAACACACCGGTCTGTCCTCTTCTCCAACTGTAGTGACAGTGAAGCCAAGCGCTAAATACGCTTCGTCGTATTTCCTCGTCTTAGCTTTCGGGTGACTTTCTTTTGTCTCATTATCTTTGTCTCTCTCCGCTTTTCTTTTCATCCCTGTTAAAAACTTTTTCATGTTGGGGGTTGTTATGTTGAATAACGGAGGCTATAGGCAGAACGCAGTCGGAGCTTTCTGTTGACTCAACACTGCTAACCAAGGCAAACCTGTTGTCTTGTAAGTCGTAAAATGTTGCACTGTCGCAAACGTGACAGAAGTAACAATGACAGCGCCACTGCCGCCTACTGTAGTGGATGCGCAATTACACTTTATACTAGTACGGCCCCCCAAAAAAAAGCCTGTTCCCCAGGGTCACACGCGCCCCCCCAGGTATCGCACCGCGCCCCCCAAAGGGGGCGCGCCCCACTATTTGAGAACCACTGCCCTAGAGGGATAGCCTGTTGTGGCTGGTTCAGTGTCACTGATAGTATCAGTTTTGCTGTTCGACTCCAATAAGGAGACGGGATCCTGATTTTGTTCAGGTGTCTTAGGCTCTTCTGTCTCTTTCCTGGACCTGTTTTGTATGTCAAACTCATCTTCTGGTATTAAATCAGTTTGTGTCTGTTGCTCTACCACCTTTTTGGACACAAACTTCACTAGTCTGTGTTTTTGAACTTTTCCTTTGTGTGGAAAATAGATTAGGTAGGCTGGGCTATTTTTGTCATATCCCACAAAAATTCCCTCCTCACATTTTGAGTCTAGTTTTCCCTTGTCTTGTTTGTAAGCGTAACAGGCTGAACCAAACTTCTGCATTCTGGATAGATTTGGTCTTTTACCGCTCACCTTTTGGTAAGGGGTTTGCCCTGTACGTCTGTTGAAACATCTATTTCTTATTATGGCAGCTGTCTGAACCGCGTAAACCCACAATGTTTTAGGTAAGTCGCTCTCTATCAGCATGCACCTTGCCATGTCGAACAGTGTGCGCCAATTTCGCTCGGCTGTGTCGTTCTGGTGCGGCGAGTATGGTGCTGAGGTCTCATGTTTGATGCCATTTTTGTTCAATAGTGCTCGATAACACTTTCCGGTAAACTCTGTGCCATTATCAGACCGTATACACTTAATCTTGCCGTACGGTGCTGTGTCTGCAATAAACTTTTCTGTTGCTTGCGTAGTGTCACTCTTATGTTTTAGAAAGTACACAAAAACTGCACTGGAAAAATCATCCGTGAATGATAACACAAATCTGTAACTTTCAATAGACTCTGGGTCTATTGGTCCAGCTAAATCTGTGTGAACCAGTTCTAATGCAGCTTTAGCTCTCTTGTCTGGTTCCCTGTTTCTCCATTGAGTGAACTTTCCTTTAATACACACTTCACATTGCTTCACCTGTTTATCACTGTTACCCTTAATGTTCATTCCTTCAACAACATCCTGTAAATTTTGTATGTCATCGTAATTACAATGTCCCAAAATTTTGTGCCATGTTTGGATATCATAAGAACCCTTACACTGATCTTCCCATTCATTACTCACAGTTTGTAGATAGTACAGTCTATTGTACTCTTTGATGGGAAACTTTGTTCCATCTTGATGTTTCAGAACATCTTCTCCCTGTTTGAAAGTTACTGTTGCACCATTGTTAGTAGCTGCTTTCACAGAAAATATGTCCTGTGGATAAGAGGGGATGTACAGCGCCTGTTTTAGGATCGTCTTGCAATGTCGCCCTCTGCTGTCCATCAAAGTCACCTCTGCCTCTCCTCTTCTTTTCGCTACTCCTTTGCATCGGGTGCCGTCAGCCAGTTCAATGCAGTGTGTCTCGGGTTTAAAGTTGCTGTCAAATCTTTTAAATCTTCCAAGGTCTGTGATGATGTGCGAGGTCGCTCCCGTGTCCACCATCAAACCTTTACCACTCGTCCATACCTCCTGGTTTTCTTCGCTCAGCCGAAAAGCATATTCCTTGTCATCCTCTTCATCAGTAGCTTTCCGCGCCTCATCCAGTTGCTGTTTTCTCCTGCACATTTCCTCTCGGTGTGTGGTGCTTTTGCAGAAGTTGCACCATTTCTTGCGGTGGCATGCTTTAGCTTTGTGCCCCTTTTGTCCGCATCTGAAGCACACTAAGTCGGCGCCATCTGCTCTTTGTTCACCCACATCTATCTGTGCATACTTCGTGCCTGACTGTGCTCGCGCTTTCATGACGTTGTCCTCCGTCGCCACCGCGCGCATTTTTTCAGTGTCCTCATAACTCCTTAATTTACATTTAAAGTCAGTGAATGTCATTGAAGTTTCGTTTTGTGTGACATGGATGATAAATGGTTTGAATGACTCCGGTAGTCCTTTCATAATCATAGCAATGAGCAGGCCATCACTCAAAGTTTCTTCAGCGTTTCTTAATGCTGTAATGGCGGCTTCCGCTCTCAAAACATAGTCTGTCACACTCTCGCTGTTAGCTTTCTGTAGCGAAGTCAGTTCTGTATATAGGCTGATAACACGGGGATTACCCTTTCTGGCATAAAAGTCTCTTAGAATCCTTAAAGCCTTTCTTCCGTTGTCGGCAGCTTCACGCATTACTAGCGATAGACTGGTATCATCGAGGAACTGGATAAGCTCTGCGTATGCGTCCGCATTTTTTGTGTCGTCTCCGTCTTCCTCTTCCCATTCTTCTTCGGGCTTTAAAATAACCTCCTTTAAGCCTTGCAGTCGAAGGTGTCCTAAAAACTTTGTCTCCCATAATTCGTACTTCTCAGCATCTCCATCAAAAACTAGCCGTGACCAGCGATTGCTCGTTTCTGTGGTCCTCCGGCTCATGGCGTCCTTTTAGCTTTAGCACTTATCTTCGCCGGGCACGCAGTACGTTGCGACTTTTCTCGGCGGTACCTACCCTTAACTTCAGGTGCTCATTCTCGTTCTTGCCTGGGTCTCGTATCGGGACTGGGCCCATAACCTGTTAGCAGATGAGACTGCGCAGCGGTATTCAGATCCGCTCTCTTAACATGTCATTTCTTTGATGGAGGAATAAGCAGATCACACACTCTGAAGTCCAACTCGGAGCGGGCAGAGAGAGAGCTTCCCGCCAGCGCTCGCTTCACTTTATTTCCGCATTGCATCACAGAACAACACCACTTCCCATTGGGCTATGTGTTTAACACATCACTTCCCATAACTGACTTTTGGGAGTAAAGGCATATACATACACACTACAGAGCACAAACCTTAACAAGCAGGAACCACATGTCAGCTTAACCAATGAACAGCGTCAGTGAGCAGCACGTAGGCTGCTACTGCGTCGGGCAGTCGGAAATTACAGTTTTCCTGGCAAATCTTTGCCTATCTCATAAGTATTATATTATGCCACCCCTGCCACCCCTCTGGCTCCGCCACTGGACAGGTGACTCACCTGTGGTGGTTTTAAAGTTGTGGCTGATCGTTTGAACACTGAGCTGCTCTGAGGTCAGCTCCTTCAAGTAAACTCATGCATGAAGCTCTGATTCATCTCCACAGTCAAGTGCAGAGACACTTTAACACATCCTCAAGACTTTCAGAGACACCAGCAGGGTATTCAGACACTGACCCGCGTTTATCCTGACATTTACCTGCATTTATCCTGATGTGTACCCGCAGTTATCCTGACATTTTTGTGGTATTTCTATCTATGGTTGTTCCGGACTCTCAAACAGACACTCACAGCAGCCGTTCGCAGATGAATCCGCCATCCTGTGTCGCCTCTCGGTGTCCCGGTCTGTCCTCTCAGCGCCTGAATATGTCCCAAAGTCTCCGTAAAAACGCGGAAAACCGCAGTGGAGCTCAAACTGTCACCCGACTGTTTCCTGCTTGAAGTTTATTTATTTATTTATTGATGTTTGATTTGCATTTGTTATATAGGTGAATATATGTATATATGCATATATGGATATATGTATGTTTTATTTTCCTACACGTTTATTTATTTTCGTTGTTGTTTTCTTTTTATTTTATTTTGATTGTTCGAAATAAATTGAATAAAAAAAAAATAAAAAGTTTGAAAACTCCCGCCGCTCTCTGATTGGCCGAGCCGTTGGCCGCCTCTCCTATTGGCTAGGACCTTGTCGCGGTGGATTTTGGTCTATGGAGTTTGCTTTCGCAAAAACTAAATTAAAAACATTTTCCCTCAAAACATTTACACGGTATAACTCACCTGGTGTGACGTAATAATCCAGACAGTTTACGTGCTGCGCCAGTTTTCACTTCCGCGTTACCATAGCATCGAGTCAACGTGCAGGAACTCAGCGAGGGTTAACAGAGAGGTAAACACATCTGCTTCAAATTGTTGATTTTAGACCGACAGGTGAGCAGTGGGGAGGAGGAGTTTCACCTGCAGGCTGTGAGTGTTTGTTACCAGCGGTGGATCAATAATATCACCTATTATCTGCTGATTTAACCCTTTATAGACAAAAATAATCTTTAATCTAATATTTAAGATTGCATCAATTTAAAAATGCAAAACTATGAATATATGCTGCATTATTATAGCTATAGGCACCTAACAGGAGCTAAGAAATTCAGATCCACATGCTACATGCTATGTAAACAAAGTAGTCACAATCTACGTTCCCAGAAACTTATTACCGTCATTGTTCCATCAGTTCGTATCAGTGGCAGAGCTAGACTTTTTTTCAAGGGGTGGCCAAAGGGTGAGCAAGACTTTATCAGAGGGGTCCATATACAAATGATGAACGAAAGGAAACAAATATTTTCTCACACAGATCTCAAATTAAAATGGTTTATTTAAACCTCCCCAGAGTCTGACTCTGAATCTATATCACCCTCATCTCTCTCTGGAACTTAATTGTGAAATGCATAAACATACACAATAAAAAAAACGCAAAAAGCATCATGCTAACCTTTAGAATTAGGTTTATTGGATTTTACTACTTAATAACTCTCTATCACAGGCCGGAAGTGAGCAGCTAGCCTTCATATCAGCTGCCGTCACCTCTGCGTAGCTCATGTCGCCTAGCAACCGTGAGTGCGAAGCACAGCTGTGTAAAAGCAGCTGTTAAACGGAGAACCAACTTTTTCTCCTTTTTGTGGTTTCATTTTAAGTCTTTAATTCAAAATAATCTGTTAAAACAAGCATAACACATTTCAACATCAAGGAATACAGCTGAGAGAATGATTAATTTCCAACTATAACAAGTGAGACATTAATGTTGAATAAAACCATCCAGTTATGATGCTTAACTTTAGTTTCAGGAGTTTGCTTATCACAGGAGCACTTCCACCCTTCATTGGTCTGTGTAGTAGACTGGTGGGAAAATAAACAAAATTTTGAAGTTTAAGCTTATGTATATTGATTCATTCATCAACTAAACTTAAATTAATATTTCTCATGTCAAATATTGAAATGCGATTAAAATGCGATTAATTTCGATTAATTAATTACAAAGCTTGTAATTAATTCGATTAATTTTTTTAATCGAGTCCCACCCCTTATATATATATATTTTAGGGGTGGGACTCGATTAAAAAATTAATCGAATAATTACTAATATATATATATATATATATATATATATATATATATATATTATATATATATATATATATATATATATATATATATATATATATGGTGGATAGCTGTACTGATATGGACTAGGTAATGTGTTAGGAATGAAAGGATGCCACATTATTTCATGGAACTGAAAATTATCAACCTACAAAGAGCTGAATTCAAAGGTACCCTAAAAATGATGACAAAATGATGTGGAAGGCTAGTCCATTTTGCCAAAATTTCATTGCAGCAACTAAAAAATGGTGCTGTGTTGTTTGTATGGCCCCCATGTGCTTGGCTGCTCCTAATGAGATGCCAGATGGTGTCCTGGAGGATCAGCTCCTAGATCTGGACCAGGGCATCACTGAGCTCCTGGACAGTCTGAAGAGCAACATGGCAGCATCAGACGGACCAAAACATAATGTCCCATAGGGATTCTGTTTGATTTTGGTCAGGCGAACATGGTGACCCGTCAACAGTCTCTATTCCTTCATCCTCCAGAACTGTCTGCATACTCTCTTGCCACATGAGGCTGGACATTTTTGTGCACAAGGAGGAAACAGGACCCACTGAACTAGCGTAGAATCTGACAATGGGTCCAAGGATTTCATCCTACATGAAATCATGATCCCTAAAGGCCGGCAGGATGCTGTTGCCTAGCCTGCAGACATCTGTGTCTCCCTCCATGGCTATGCCTTCCCAAACCATCACTGACCCTCCACTAATGCTGAATGATGTTACAGGAACCATAATGTTCTCCAAGGCTTCTCCAGACCCTTTCGCATCTGTCTCATGTGCTCAGGGTGAACCTGCCCTCATCTGTGAAACACGCAGTGCACCAGGGGGAGGACCTGTTAATTCTGGCATTCTATGGCAACTGCCAATAAGGTTCCATGGTGCCGGGCAGTGACATCAGTGACATACTAGAACACATCTGGCCCTTGGTCTGTTTCTGAGTGTTTGGGCAGAGACATTCACACCAGTGGCCTGCTGGAGGTCATTTTGGAGTGCTCTGGCAGTGCTCAATCTTTCACTCCTTGCACAAAGGAGCAGATGCCGGTCCACCTGACAGGTTATGGACCTCCTACGGCCCTGTCCAGTTCTAATAGAGTAAGTGCATGTCTCCTGGAATCTCTTCCATGCTCTTGAGACTGTGCTGAGAGACACAGCAAACGTATTGATGTGCCACCCTGGAGGAGGTGGACTACCTGTGTAACCTCTATAGGGTCCAGGTATCGCCTCATAGTAACACTGACCCTAGCCAAATGTAAAACTAGTAAAAAAACAGTCAGAAGAGATGAGGAGGAAAAAAAATGTCAGTGGCCTCTACCTTTAAAACCATTCCTGTTTTGGGGGTTGTCTCATTGTTGCCCCTCTAGTGTACCTATTGTTAATTTCATTAACACCAAAGCAGCTGTAACTGATTAACAACCCCCTCTGCTACTTAACTGACCAGATCAATATCCCAGAACAGTATAATATCCATCCATCCATTCGCTTCCGCACATCCTGTTAAGGGTCGCGGGGGGGCTGGAGCCTATCCCAGCTGTCATAGGGCGAGAGGCAGGGTACACCCTGAACAGGTCGCCAGCCTGTTGCAGGGCCAGTATAATATTGGATCATAATTATTAATTCACTGATGTGTATCACTCTAACAAAACATATATTAATGCTCCTGCACCAGAGATGATTTTAATTACTTTTAACCTGCTGGGAAGCTTGAATAAAAAAGGAAAATATTTTAGTAGATTAAAGTCTGCAAAATAATAAGCAAATAAACCTCTTACATGAATGACATGGAGTGCATGGTCCAATATTTGGATCCAGAATACAGCGCAGGATAGGTAGAAAGTATCATAGCACAGAAATGTTTTAAGAAAGATTTTTGGTTTAACGTTAAAGGCGTGGCCTATATGTTTGCATTTTAAACAAAGAGGTCCACTTCTGTGTGGGAAAAGAAACACACACAGCTATGATCCCAGTAACTATAACTCTAGTGTTTTCAACAAGGGTGTTGGTGACACCGAATTAAACCGCGAAATGAAGACCCTGGAGATTAGTTGCAGCTTGTTTAATTGTCTTCATAACATGTGTGGTGAAAACCAGAGGTGGCAAAAGTACTGACATTCTGTACTTAAGTAGAAGTACAAGTACTTATGTTAAAAAATACTTTAGTAAAAGTCGAAGTACTGGTTCAACTTCTCTACTTAAGTAAAAGTAAAAAAGTACAGGCTCTGAAATGTACTCAAAGTAAGAAAGTAAAAGTAGTTCTTTGGAGGATGTTTCTACAAGCTATTTTTGTGTAAAACTAACCGAACCTCATTATATATTATTGTAATAATATAAAATAATATTACATGAGAATACAAACGTTATTCGGCCCTGTGACAGGCTGGCGACCTGTTCAGGGTGTACCCTGCCTCTCGCCCTATGACAGCTGGGATAGGCTCCAGCCCCCCCGCGACCCTGACCAGGATAAGCGGAAGTGAATGGATGGATGGATGGACAAACGTTATTCCAATCTAAATTTTAATCCTAATGAATGCACTCAGCTTGAAACTGTTATGTAGGACACAAACTGTGAAAGGGAATTTAAACACAGCTCTGTTCTCTGTGTCCTCCATAGTAGAGGGTGACTGTGCCTCCACCTAAACACCAACATGAGGATACTCAGGGGTTACAGTGGGATTCAGAAGGTGGAGGAACCCTAAGATCAGCTGTAGTGGCTCTGCATGGGGAGAAGAATCACAACTTTCTATTGTGAGCTCCAGTAAATGATGTTGGTGTGCAGGCTGTGATCAGCTGACCTGCTGCTGCTGCTCTGAGGTTTACTGCTCTGTGTGGGTTACAAAGATGTAACCCAGTATTTCACAGCTATCTGAGCTGATCTCCATCCCCTACACTGACAGCATACAGGCTGTAGAAATGTTGGATTCAGTGAATGAATCTCAGCATCAGCACCTTTGATTCAAACTCATCTCTGCTGCACTGATGTAACCTGTAACTCTGACCATGAACACAAACACTGTGCTCCAGTCCAACACAGAGCTTTACTGTAAATACAGTACAACAAGCTAACCTAAACTGCAGTATTTTCATAGAATCTTTGAATTACACAAAGTCAGCATACTTCAGTTTATTTTCCAGTCCTTACCTTTAATTCTAACCTCTCTTCTTCCTCTCCTGTCCTCTTTCTCCATCTCTGAGTGAACTTCTCTCTCTTTGCTCTCCCTGAAATACAGCAGCTCTTCTTTTAGCTAGCTGTGTAACAAACTGCACACACTTTGTGTGTTTGCTGATATTTGTTGAGCATTTAGAAACGCTGCATTTACCTGCCACACGTTACTCCCTTCATGCTCGCTCCTCTTCAGTAGCGCTAGCTAAGCTGTTTATGTGCCGCAGCGCAACTTACGGACTCGGTCCGGCCCGCTGTAACCCCTGATTATAGCGCTATAAATGATACATTAATTATATGGGTTTGCGTATGTAACTGTTGTGAATGCTTCTGAGATTCTATGGTGGAGATTTCTCCTGGTGTCTATGGTGCAGAAGGATGGCACAGCAATACCGGACTTGCTCTTACTCAGCACTCCCTCTTTAATCTGGTACAAAAATCACAGCACACAGTCACAGACATCAGTGTGGTCATGCAACCGCAACATTCAGCTCTCCAGCTTGGGATCGTTTTCCTTTTTGCTTTTGCTTTCAACAAAAGACATTACAACAAACGTGTAATCGTATAGTGGCATTCATTTTTCATACAGTACTTGAGAGTAAGAGCCATTATTTTCACTTCTTTAGGCTAACAATAACAAATCAACATCTTACAATTTTGCTCATATAAAACAAACAAAGCCTACCTGGTACAAAAATCACAGCACACAGTCACAGACATCAGTGTGGTCATGCAACCGCAACATTCAGCTCTGTTAACAGAAATCAGAACAATCACAGTCTTGTACTGCTATACAGCTTTAGAGCCAGGGGCAGCCTGAAAGCTGCTGACTGGCTAACTGGTATTAGCTTAGCATGCTAACAAAAATGCAGATCGTGAATAAAGTTACTATTTGTTAACCAAAACACCTGTAACTTCCAGGTTACATGTCAGCAGTGCTTACGATAGAAATACATATTAACATTTACTGCTGAGAGAATGTTTTCACTATTAAACAAACAAAAATAACTATAGCATTGCTCACACGCACCCACCTCCAGCTTGGGATCGTTTTCCTTTGCTGAGGCACGTACACTGCAGCAATGAGGAACCTTGCAGTTGCATTATTTATCCACCAGGTGGCTCCAACTATTCACATGCAATAAGTACATCAATTTTGAAGAAATTCATAATATAGGTTATTTTAACTCTGTTACATCCACCCCCGCTGAATTTCACTCAAAATTAAAGATGCACAACTCACAGTATTCACCATAACTCAAGAGAAAAAAAAAAAAAAAAAAAAAAAATCCAAAAGGAAAGTGACTTGACATGGTTATATAGACATACCAACTAGAAAAGTATCCCCAAAGGGATGAAGCAAATAGAGAGTGGCGCCAACTCACTACCGGCTTCTGGAAGCAGGATGCCATCTACACCCCACATAAACCATGCCCTACAGTAAAGACATGTCCCTTTTAACAAGACTGTAGCTCAGTTATGGTGATACAACCACAAAACAAAACAGACCAATGAACAAAGTGAACTTAAAACTGAAAAATAAACGCCTTATTGAAAAACTTCAAGGACTGACTTTGAGACTTTGCCAATGATCTGACTAGCATCATTAACAACCCCTTGGTTGGACATAACATGGAGCAACCGGTTAACCGGCTTGACAATGCGTCCAAAACGAGACCTGACTGGGTGTACATCACTAGTACAAGAGCTCAATAAAGGTTTGATATTCGTGCGCACGCTCTGAGTAACAGCTGAAGGCGTTTTTGAGTGGTCTAGCTCAGAGCTCGCCACATGGGATTGAGGGCATGAACCGTTCACGTGCTCAGGTTCATCTGCCATCCCCATAACATCATCAGAAGGACTGGTCTCCTCACAACTGTCTGTGCATGCAGTCGACAGACTGTCAACCCAGTGCTGAGTTCTGTTCACAGTATTATCTTGTCCTGCAACAGACAGCAACCCATCTACATCAGCAACATCATCAGAGTCACCCACTGAAGAAGAGTGGTAAGTGTGATCCGGGAGACTGTTCACATCCACAGGTAGAAAGTTAACAGGCATCAACAGGTTACGGTGCACAACTCTCTGCTGTCCAGTCATAGGATTCTTGATCACATAAGTGTGAGTGGTGGGATTCACGCTAACAACAGTGTATACCGTTGACTCCCATCTGTCTGCTGTTTTGCGTTTCCCCCTCTCACGTCTGTTGGAGACCAGGACTCTATCACCTGTAGTGATCAAGTTCCCTTTTACACGCCGGTTATAGAGTTCAGCCTGCCGGCTCTGTTCCTTGTCAACATGTCCATGGGCAATAGCCATTGCCTCCTGAAGGTCCTTTGTCAGGGAAACTATATAATTGTCATAACAGCTGACCTCAGGATCCTTCAGTATGTTTTTGAAGAGGACGTCAACTGGAAGACGTGGAACTCTACCATACATGAGATAGAAAGGGGGGTAACCTGTCGTCTCGTGGACAGTACAGTTATACATGAATGTCAAGGTCTGGAGGCGCCGGGGCCAATCGCGTTTAGCGTCAGGAGGGAGGGCACGAATCATGTTGCCCAGTGTCCTGTTAAAACGTTCCACACTACCATTGCCCATTGGATGGTATGGCGTGGTCCGAGACTTCTTCACACCAGCGACCCTCAGCAATTCAGCAACCAGCTGACTCTCAAATGAGGCCCCCTGGTCTGAATGGACCCTCTCAGGAAAGCCATAAATACAAAAGTACTTGTCCCAAAGTTGCTTTGCAACTTGTTTAGCCGACTGATCTCGGCAAGGGAAGGCCTGAGCCAATCTGGTAAAGTGGTCTGTCACTACCAGCACATCAACAGGTTTTTTATTTGAATCCTCCGCAGTCCAAAAATCAATGCACACAATCTCTAGAGGTGCAGAAGTCTTTATACTCTCCAGAGGTGCCCTTCCCTCAGGATCGGCTGCTTTGCCAACAACACACCGTTGACAGTGCCGCACGTAATCCTTCACATCCCGGTCTATGTGAGGCCAAAAGAATCGCTGGCGGGCCAGGTACAAGCTCCTAAACTGTCCTTGGTGACCAGCATTGTCATGAATTCCTCGGAGAACCTCGGCTTTGAGGGAGTCAGGGACCACAAATTGGTACCTCTTCTTCTTAGAAACCTGATCCCGGGACACTCTGTAGAGGATACCATTACATATTGCCAGTCTGTCCCAGTGTTTAAGGAACCTAACGACCATGACATGCTCCTTAAACTTCTCTCTCCTAGAAGGTCGACGACCCCGTTCCACAAAATACAACACTCTTGAGAGAACAGGATCACTCATCTGCTCCTGACGGAGCTCACCCTCAGAAAACACAGGTTGGGGGTAAGTAGCGGGTGGGACCAACTGCGGCAGCTGTTGAAGAACATCAACCGCACGAGTCCTGGCACTCGACTCCCAAAGAGTGTGTGTCTCAAAGATGGCAGAGACCTCCTCTTTAGTGAATGATTGATTCTTGGCAACCATGGACACATAAGGCTCTTCCTCTGCCTGGCTGATGCAGAGATGTTGACTGGAGTTTGACTGCCTAAAAGCGCCCTGGACCGAGCCAGCAGAGATGGGAAGAGCTTCTCCAAGGAGGTCACTGTAGGGGCAGCAAAGCAGCCGTTCGCCCACAGTGGATCTTACAAATGGCCGACGGCTCAGCGCATCTGCAACAACATTCTTAGAGCCAGGAACGTACTTAATGTCAAATACATAGGATGCCAATTTCGCCACCCACCGCTGCTCACAAGCGTCCAGGCGAGGTTTAGTCATGATGTGGGTGAGTGGGTTATTACCTGTCCACACAGTAAAGATGTGTCCCTTGAGCCAGTGGCTAAACTTGTCGCACACCGACCATTTTAATGCAAGGAATTCAAGGCGATGAGCAGGATACTTCCTTTGGGCACGGGAGAGGGATTTGCTGGCAAAGGCTACTGGTCTAGCCACACAATCACCTTCCTGAACCTGTGAAAGAACTGCTCCCAGTCCATCCATGGACGCATCGGTGGATAAGACAAAGGGTCGATTGAAGTCAGGATGAGCCAAGACCACAGAGGACACCAAAGCTGCCTTCAAATCTTCAAAAGCCTGGTGATGTTCACTTGTCCAGTCACTGGGTGACAACTTTCGAAACTGAGCAGCATGTCCTGCACGTGGTCGTCCCTTGTGCCTCTGTTTCTGGCCGGACAGGAGGTCAAAGAGGGGCCTTGCTATGGCGGAGTAATTCGGCACAAAATGCTGGTAATAGTTTACCATCCCTAGAAAAGACCTCACACGAGACTGTGATGGGGTGGCCCCATCAGGCTCCATTAGGTCTCTAACTGTCATGCTGCTGACAGCCTCAACTTTGGCAGGGTCCGTGGACACACCAGATTCAGAAATGATGTGCCCAAGGAATTTCACGGATCTCCTGAGAAGCCAGCACTTTTTGGGGGCTAATTTCAAGTTGTGCGGGCGAAGTCGGCAGAAAACCATTTCCAGCCGCTCCAGAGCCAGCTGTTCAGATGGTGCAAAAACCAGCACATCATCGAGGTAGCACAACAGGCTGAGAAAGTTTTGGTCACCAAAAATACAGGTCATCATTCTCATGAAGCTGGCTGGACTGTTGCACAGCCCCTGTGGGAGGCGGTTGTACTCATACAGACCCATGGGTGTCGTGAATGCAGAGTACTTGCGATCCTCCTCATGTAACGGCATATTATAGAAGCCAGATGTCAAGTCCATCGTGCTGAAAAACGCATTACCACCCAGGGCTGCCAAACAGTCAGCCTGATGTGGCAGGGGGTGAGCGTCTTTCAGTGTCCGCCTGTTGAGCCAGCGAAAATCAGTGCACACCCGCAATTCACCATTTTTCTTCCATACAAGGACAAGAGGCGAGGCAAACTCACTGGTTGACTTCCTGATTATTTCTCTCTCCTCCATCTCATTAAGAACTTGGCGGAGCTTTTGGTATTCAGCAGGTGGAACGCGTCTGTAGGGGAGACGAAATGGTCTCTCATCAGTCAGTCGAATCCGATGCACAAAGTCCTTAGCCTCACCACAGTCCAGGTGATGGCGGGAAAAGACATCTTCATACGTGACCACAAGGTCAGCCAACTTCTCACGCCAGTCTGATGACACATCACAAGACATGAGGTCTAGGTCCCCCAAGCCAACACGTTCCAACCTCTCCTGCACAGTGCCAGCATCCACTGTCGGAACAGATGTCCCAGTGGGCTTAGCATAAGTAGTCTGTTGCCCGAGCTCTGGAAATTCCAGATCCTCCAGTGCAAGGCAGGTGTAGACGTCGGCAAGCTTGGCATTTCGCCGCAGAACAACAGGGTTGTCTGTGATGTTAAGGATCTTGAGTGGAACCCACCTGTCACCCCAGAGAGGAGTCACCACTCTAGCAATCATGATACCTCTGGGTGCGGAGTGAGAAGAGGTTGGCTCAGTGATCACAGTAGAGCCAGGAGATATCCTAACATTTTTAGGTAGTCTCCCCCACACCAGATACTCACTATTAGCTGGCAGGGTGATGGCTCTGTTGCATCTGACTGTGCCTACTTTGTCTGGTACCTCATCACCAGACCAGCGATCCAGGCCAGCAAGGAGAGACAGGAACTGTTCAAGTTCCTGATGCCCTGAACCAGATGTTGACACAGCCTCCCAGTAACTTGCATCTGCCTTGAACTGACGGACCAAATGTCTAATGACATTCGAGCCAATGATCAAGTCATCTTGCTGATTATCTACAACAAAAGTGGGAACAGAGATACGACATCCATAGACTTCCATCTCAAGTTCTACCACTGATTTAGGCTTAACACGTACACCGCCACAGCCAACAAAAATGACATTGGGTGCCTCCTCATTATTCAAATCAACAGCATTAGCATCAGCAAGCCTCTGTAGTGCTCCTACACTCAATGAACAGGCCATTGAACCGCTATCCAACATAGCGCCAAGGCTTGCCTTGCGTCCAACAGTAACAGGAGTGTAGAACAGACTGTCACTGCTTCTGATTCTTGTCGTGTTCTGAAAAATAACCGTCTCAGACTTGTCCAAGTCTCTTACACTGTTATACAGCTCTGCTGCGTCATGTATATGGGAGTGGCCATCATGACCTGTACAGCCTCCCTCAAAGCACAGGTCGACTAGTTTTCCTGGGCATTGTCAGCTGTAGAGGCTCTATTAGGACATGAGCGCCGCGTGTGACCAGGTTTGAAGCATGTGAAACAAAGGCGGGCAAAGCGGCAGTGAGACTCCGTAGTGTGGCCTCCATCATTACAGACCTGACAGCTCCCTCCACGAATTAAAGGGTTCCGGTCTTGAACACGCCTACCTCCACGCCGGGAGGTGGAACTTCCATCCCCAACCTTCACTTTATTTAGCAGCTCCCTGAGCATTGACAACATCTCACCAAGCACAGCACTATTGTTTGGCTGCTGACTGGGAGGAACCTGGTCCCCTACTACAGGAAACCCAGATGACTGCTGGTAATGTGGGAGGGGGGTCTGACAAATATTCTGCGGCAAGGTTGTGAGGTTCCGCTCTCCATCCCGAGACAAGGGAGGGGGGCCTGCCAGACGGGGTGGAGGTAGAAAATGCTGCCGGGTCTGAGACAAGAGAGATGAGGGTGAGACAGAGGGCGCCACTCCGTGAGAGAGGGGCAAGTCAGCCACTGGAGACTCCTTGTCATCTCTAACCAAAAGCTCAGCACGTGTATCATCACAGACCAGTGCTGCTGCTTGAGCCCCGACCAAGCGCACTCTCACAGGAGACACCCTCTCACGACGATGTTCATCTATCCTCTCCCGAATCTCTTTACATGTCCACTCATGTATCTGCTTGTACTTAAACACAGATGCAAGCTCTGGATCAGGGCAGTGCTTCACAAACATTTTAGCAATCTCACCACCAACATCCTCCATGCGTCTGCCCTGGCGCTTCAAACCTTCCTCAGCCATATCAGCAGCCTTGTTGAGGCGTATCCAGTAATCAACAGGATTTTCTCTGTGGGAGGGCAGGGTTGAATAGAAGTCTTGCAGGGGTAGGCATGAGGATGTGTTGCTGAAATACCTTATCAGTATGTTGAAAATCACATCTGGGTTGTGAGCATTGTTAAGTGAGGGGTCACTTCTCAAGCCAATCTTAACCACATCCCTTGCCTTCCCCATCAGTCTCCCCATAACCTCCTCTGTCTGTAATGAGGTATCAAGGCCTTGTTTCCTGATGTATGATTTCATCAGATCGACCCATTCAGTCACAGTGTATTTGTCTGTATTATCGCCCCTGAAAATAACAGGTTCCCTGTCAGATCTCACAGTAACACTGATGTGGGGGTTTTCGCTGAGTGTATTCACATTGCCACTGGGTTCAGAATGCTGGTTATGTGAATGAACACTATTTTGTTTAGTATCACCAACAGCCCCACCAGATATAATTCTGGCTGCAATAGACTCTCCTATCTGTGAACCCAGTTGACAGATAATGTCACTAAACTGGTGTAATGTGTCATTCCCATCACTGGGAGTTGAGTGATGAGCTCCCCCCCACAAGATGTGTCCCTCAGGAGACCCGTCCGGGACCACACCTAACCCCATTTTTTTGTCTCTCCCAGGCAACACAGGTGAAGCACCCACATCCCTCCCAACTGACCTATTCGACAGTAAATGAATACCTGTTACACCTCTACCCCTCCCAACAGAGGAACGAACATTATCACATATATCACTCAGCTGTAATTTGCTAGCCATTGTACCATAAAACAGAGAAAAGACAGAAGAAAAAAAAATATATATATGTGTAAAACAAATCACAACAAATGTTCAGAGTTGCAGGTGGCAATACAATCAGTTCAGAGAGTGATCCACCTAATCAAAAAAAGATAGCTGAGACAGTTCAGTACCTCAGCAGAAAGCAAGAGTCCAGGACCGGCAACATCCCACCATGAATCTTTAGGAATAGCAACCTCGGGAACGCGATCCGCATCAAGTGGATCTTGAATCACGGAGTCACGGCACCAGTGTAACTGTTGTGAATGCTTCTGAGATTCTATGGTGGAGATTTCTCCTGGTGTCTATGGTGCAGAAGGATGGCACAGCAATACCGGACTTGCTCTTACTCAGCACTCCCTCTTTAATCTGGTACAAAAATCACAGCACACAGTCACAGACATCAGTGTGGTCATGCAACCGCAACATTCAGCTCTCCAGCTTGGGATCGTTTTCCTTTTGCTTTTGCTTTCAACAAAAGACATTACAACAAACGTGTAATCGTATAGTGGCATTCATTTTTCATACAGTACTTGAGAGTAAGAGCCATTATTTTCACTTCTTTAGGCTAACAATAACAAATCAACATCTTACAATTTTGCTCATATAAAACAAACAAAGCCTACCTGGTACAAAAATCACAGCACACAGTCACAGACTGTTACGTCGAGCCGCGTTTCCCCATCAGATACGGTTTCCCCAGCGTCTCTGCGCCGCCCACCAGCGTCTCTGCGCCGCCCACGCAGCAAAAAACGCGCGTGCTTGTTCAGCGCTCGTAACCAGCGCACCGTGCTTGCGCCGCAAGAAAACTACGGACACCGTGAAAGCTCAAACAACGTGTTTCGGCGAAGTTGTCCCACTTTTTGCAAATGCGCTCCCATCAGATACGTGCGCTCTCTCTCTCTCTCTATGTTTAGATGTTTATCGATAGATAGATAGATAGATAGATAGATAGATAGATAGATAGATAGATAGATAGATAGATAGATAGATAGATAGATAGATAGATAGATAGATAGATAGATAGATAGATAGATAGATAGATAGATAGATAGATAGATAGATAGATAGATAGATAGATACTCCATATAGCCCATGCGGATAGCTCTATATAACCCAAAACTGGGTAAACACATCTTGATAGCCTAATAACAGCCATCAGAAACCGTTCCCCCTGTGTTAAACTGGGGGAACGCATCCTGAAGGCCCAGTGACAGCCATCAGAAACCGTTCCCCCTGTGTAAAACTGGGGGAACGCATTCTGATGGCCCACGGACAGCCATCAGATACCGTTCCCCCTGTTTTAAAATGTCACATTTAGCCATCAGAGTTTGATCTTTTAAAGTTGGAAAAAATCAGAAAATAAATATCTGATGGCTGTCCCTGGGCCATCAGAATGCGTTCCCCCAGTTTAACACAGGGGGAACGGTTTCTGATGGCTGTCCCTGGGCCATCAGGATGCGTTCCCCCAGTTTAACACAGGGGGAACGGTTTCTGATGGCTGTCCCTGGGCCATCAGGACGCGTTCCCCCAGTTTTACACAGGGGGAACGGTATCTGATGGCTGTCCCTGGGCCATCAGAATGCGTTCCCCCAGTTTAACACAGGGGGAACGGTATCTGATGGCTGTCCCTGGGCCATCAGAATGCGTTCCCCAGTTTAACACAGGGGGAACGGTTTCTGATGGCTGTCCCTGGGCCATCAGGACGCGTTCCCCCAGTTTTACACAGGGGGAACGGTATCTGATGGCTGTCCCTGGGCCATCAGAATGTGTTCCCCCAGTTTAACACAGGGGGAACGGTATCTGATGGCTGTTATTAGGCTATCAAGATGTGTTCACCCAGTTTTGGGTTATATAGAGCTATCCGCATGGGCTATATGGAGTATCTATCTATCTATCGATAAACATCTAAACATAGAGAGAGAGAGAGCGCACGTATCTGATGGGAGCGCATTTGCAAAAAGTGGGACAACTTCGCCGAAACACGTTGTTTGAGCTTTCACGGTGTCCGTAGTTCTCTTGCGGCTCAAGCACGGCGGTGTGGTTACGAGCGCTGAACAAGCACGCGCGATTTTTGCCGCGTGGGCGGCGCAGAGACGCTGGGGAAACCGTATCTGATGGGGAAACGCGGCTCGACGTAACACAGACATCAGTGTGGTCATGCAACCGCAACATTCAGCTCTGTTAACAGAAATCAGAACAATCACAGTCTTGTACTGCTATACAGCTTTAGAGCCAGGGGCAGCCTGAAAGCTGCTGACTGGCTAACTGGTATTAGCTTAGCATGCTAACAAAAATGCAGATCGTGAATAAAGTTACTATTTGTTAACCAAAACACCTGTACCTTCCAGGTTACATGTCAGCAGTGCTTACGATAGAAATACATATTAACATTTACTGCTGAGAGAATGTTTTCACTATTAAACAAACAAAAATAACTATAGCATTGCTCACACGCACCCACCTCCAGCTTGGGATCGTTTTCCTTTGCTGAGGCACGTACACTGCAGCAATGAGGAACCTTGCAGTTGCATTATTTATGCACCAGGTGGCTCCAACTATTCACATGCAATAAGTACATCAATTTTGAAGAAATTCATAATATAGGTTATTTTAACTCTGTTACACGTATTTAATCCCTTTGTACGAGATAAGCCCCGATGATGGAGGATACGCCAGTACGATTGTCTCCAGTACGATTGTTATTATTCCTCCGTTTAGGCTCAGATCGTTTGATGTTTGAGGGCGCACTGACCGGAAATGCAAACTTCTCTCTGACGTGTTAAAAAGTAACGAGTCTGTTTGAAAATGTAAGAAGTAAAAAGTACAGATACTTGTGTAAAAATGTAGGGAGTAAAAGTAAAAAGTACTCAGAAAAATAAATACTTAAGTAAAGTACAGATACCTGAAAAATCTACTTAAGTACAGTAACGAAGTATTTGTACTTCGTTACTTCCCACCTCTGGGGAAGACTGAAATGACAGAAAATAACCTTGGACTCAACAGGATTACACAAATAAAGTACATCAACTCACTAAATTAACATTTCGGCAAAATAAGCAGTAATATTCAAAGTCATCAGTATAAGCTGTCAAATAATTGCAACTTACGGCGTTCCTGCCTGATAATTCAGTGTGGTAAGCATCCGATCAGATTACTTCAGGTATGTTGACCTCTTGTTTAACGGCAATAAAAAACGTAAAACCGTTAGTCCGCTGCCAGACCGGAAGTGCACGGCCGGAACCGGAAGAAGAATTTACCGACAACATTTCCTAATAAAAACTTACATAAAGCATGAACTGTTAATCTAAACACCTCGTAATCATTCTTAATAAAATAGAAATATTTTTAGAATTATTTATTTAACATATGAACTTATTTATTCAAAGAAATGCCTTAAGGGCAACACACTCCCCGCCTGGCCTCGTGAGGCCACTATACTAAACAATACAATAAACATTCAGTCCTTTGGCATAAGCAGAATAACTTCAGTAACTGGTCGCATAAATGTCTTTACAGAGCCTTGATCACATGCCTTTACCTCAATCTTTCTGACTCGATTGTCCTTGCTTGGGAATGTGGCAGTGATCCTTGCCATGGGCCAGCTGTTACGTCCGACCTGCTTGTCCTTGAGCAGAACTAGGTCACCAACTTGGAGATTTCTGCGTGATACAGTCCATTTCTGCCTTTGTTGTAATGTGGGCAAATACTCTCGCCTCCAGCGCATCCAGAACTGGTTGGAGAGAGCTTGGACTTGTCTCCATTGTTTGGTGTAAAGGTCTTTATTGAAGAACTCTCCAGATGGGGGGAGAAGGCAAGACCTTTGTGTAAGGAGCATTGAGGGGGATAGAATAAAGGGGTTCTCTGGATCGGAGGACACAGGAACAAGCGGCCTTGCATTTATGATGGCTGTAATTTCGGCCATGAGAGTGCAAAGCACTTCATGAGTCAGTTGAACCTTGTTTTGCAATAGCATGGAATCCAGGATTCTGCGGGCGACTCCGATCATGCGCTCCCAAGAGCCTCCCATGTGGGAAGCATGTGGCGGATTGAACTCCCAGCTGCAACCTTGCTCTGTTAGGTACTTCTGCATTGATTTGTCCATTCCTAGTTCCTTTGAAGCTCCAACAAAATTGGTGCCACGATCAGATAACAACTGTTTGGCGGGTCCTCTTAGAGCAAAGAAGCGGCGGAGGGCGTTTATGCAGCTGGACGTATCTAGAGATTCGATTACCTCAATATGGACGGCTCTTGAACTCATGCAAGTAAACAAAATGGCCCACCGCTTACTTTCAGCTACTCCACCTCTGGTACGCCTGGTTGTTATATTCCAGGGCCCGAAGACGTCAAGGCCAACATAGGTGAAAGGAGGACAGGTTTTTAGGTGTTCAGGTGGCAGGGCCACCATAAGTTGCTGTTCTTGTTTTCCACGCAGTTTGCGGCAGGTTAAACATTTGTGGATTAATGAGTTGATCAGTCTTTTGCCACCTAAAAGCCACAGTCCAGCAGCCCTGATTGCTCCTTCCGTCAGATGATGGCCTTGATGCTCTGTTTGCTCGTGGTGATGACGAGTGAGCAGAAGGGAAATGTGACTGTCTTTGGGGAGAATTACAGGGCTCTTTTCGAAGTTCTCAATCTCTGAGTGTTTAAGTCGGCCTCCAACAGAAATGAGACCATCCTGTAGGATTGGGCTGAGCTTTTGTAGAGGGCTCTGCTTTGAGATCGGCTTGCAAGCATTAAGGGCAGAAAGTTCTTTTCCAAAGTGGGCCTTTTGTGCCTCTTTGAGGATGATGGTTTTTGCTTGAGATAGCTCCTCTGGAGTAAGAGGCAGGTGACATTTGTGCCAGCCTTTGCATTTGCTGTTCGGATTGGTCCTATTGAAAGATTTTGCGATGTGGATAAGATTTGCTATTGCTCTGACTAAGGACTTAAACGTGGAAAAGCGCTCAAAACGCTTACTGCTGGGTACTTGGAGGTGAGTGGCATGTGTTCTGATTTGTGGCCTAATTTCTGAGTCCTTTTCAGGTTCAATTAACTCAAACATTCCACTCATTTGAGTTTTCTCTGCAGGAGAATGGTGGATGAAGGATGGTCCGGTAAACCAGGTGGACTTTTTTAGCTGAGCTGCTGACAACGACCTCGATGCTTGGTCTGCTGGGTTTTCCTCTGTGCGCACGTAGTGCCATTGTTCTGGCTTTGAAGACTGGCGAAAGCGCTGTGCCCTGTTGTGGACATACTGGTAGAATCTCTTAGACTCATTACAGATGTAGCCCAGTACAACCTTACTGTCCGTATAAAAGTGTACTGCGTCAAAGTGTAAGTCCAACTCATCCTGAATGAGATCAGCCATTTCTACCGCCAAGACAGCTGCACACAGTTCAAGTCTTGGTATAGTCAGTTTTGACAATGGAGCAAGCTTTGCCTTGCGCATTATGAATCCGACCTCAACTTCGCCATCTCTTTGGACTGCCTTTAAATAGGCTACGGCTCCTATGGCCATAGTTGACGCGTCTGAGAATAAACACAGTTCTTTGTGCGGTGCTTGACTGAGTGAGGTAGATGTGTAGGTTCTAGGGACGTGTAGTTTTTTTAGGTCCTGAAGGGAATTTCTCCACATTTCCCACTTGCTTTGCTTGTCCTCAGGAAGGGGTGTGTCCCAATCTGAACATTCTGAACTGAGCTCTCTGAGCAGAGCTCTTCCTTGGATTGTGACAGGTGCCAATAGGCCCAGGGGATCAAAGACACTATTGACACACAGGTTCATCCTATCACGATCAGTGATCATGCACCGGTGTCTCTCTCTCTGACACAGAAAAAAGTTACACCACCAACCAGGAACTGGAGATTTAATACATCATTACTTAAAGAACAAGATTTCATTAATTATTTCAAAAAGGAGTGGTCAGCATATTTAGAAAATAACGATCTTCCGGAAATATCACAATGTGTTTGTAACAGTCTTAATTGTGATGTCTCTTTACAACAGTCTGGTCTTTTTGTGTAGATGATGTCACCAGTGTGCGCCCACCGCTCCTCAGTAGAGAGCGCGGGAGATGTGTTTTGCAGACGGACATTTTGGATTGAGGCGGACCTTTTCCTTTTCCTTATTTTTTTGTACCGTCATAGGTTGTATGAACACTGCTCGTTTTCATGTGTGTTTATGTAGCAGCCGTTCAACCGGGCTTCATAAGGTTGTGAAGATTACATTTATTAAAAGGGCAATACTGAAATTCTCAGTGCCAGTGTGCTTGTGCGTTTTTTTTGGCTGCCCGCCGCCTCCTCTTCACCACCGAACACAACCCAGACGTTACATGTTCTTTGGGAAGCAGGAAAGGCAGTAATGCGGGGCAAAATAATATCTTACTGCTCGCATATGAAAAATAAAGAAAAAACACTTGTGTTAGAATTAGAACAGAAAATTAAATCTTTAGAAACTGCCTATGCTGCTTCACCACAAGAACATATAATTAACAACCTGAGGAAACTGAAACTGGAGTTAAATGAAATAACTGATAAAAGGACACAATTTATGTTGCAGAGGCTGCGTTTGGAAAACTTCGAGCATGGAAACAAATCTGGAAAATTCCTGGCCAACCAATTAAAACTAAATAAAGAAAAAACAGCTATTTATTCTATTAAAGATTCAACTGGTAACATTACTCATGACCCACAACAAGTAAATAACTCTTTTAAAGACTTTTATGAAGCTTTATACTCACCACAGATTAACCCATCTGATACTGAAATGGAAGAATTTCTTAACAATATAATTCTACCAAAACTAGATGACGATCAAGCTGCAGCTCTGGATTTACCTCTTTCATTATCTGAACTTAGTGAAGCAGTACAGCACCTCCCAAATAATAAAGCCCCAGGTCCAGACGGTTTTCCAGCCGAGTTTTATAAAGAATTTTGGTCAGAGCTAGCTCCCATTTTTTTCAGAATGGTAACTCAGATTCAGTGTGATCACATCTTATCTCCAACCCTAAACTCTGCTAACATTAGCCTGCTTCTTAAACCAGGCAAAGACCCCACACTCCCATCCAGCTACAGGCCAATCTCTCTCATTAATGTAGATCTTAAAATAATTTGCAAAGCCCTTGCCAAAAGATTAGAAAGTATTACTCCATTTATTGTACATCCAGATCAAACAGGTTTTATCAAGGGTCGGCACTCAGCCAATAATACACGTCAACTGATAAATATAATAGACTATTGTTCTATTAACAAATTAGAGATGACAGTCGTGTCTTTAGATGCAGAAAAGGCATTTGATCGGTTAAATTGGAAATTCTTACTAGCAGTTCTGCAAAAATTTGGATTCGGTTCATCCTTTATAAACTGGATCAGAACACTACACAGCTCCCCAAATGCACGTGTTAGGACAAATGATCTAATTTCCCAAAGCTTCAGTCTGCAGAGGGGCACTAGGCAGGGCTGCCCACTCTCTCCCTCTCTTTTTGTAATTTTCATTGAGCCACTAGCGGCAGCAATCCGTCAAAATGCAAATATTAAAGGGATTCAAACTGAAAATATGAACCATAAAATTAGCCTTTATGCTGATGATGTATTACTTTTCCTTGGGAATTCACAAGCTTCTCTCTTGAAGACTATCACACTGATAGATAAGTTCTCATCTATATCCGATTACTCTATCAATTGGAGTAAATCAACAGTTTTGCCTCTGAATTGTAATTTCCATAGAACCCCTAGGGCCCCACTAAAGTCAGGAAATATTAGATATTTAGGCATAAATTTTTCCGCCAGGCTCTCAGACTTGGTAAGATTAAATCATATCCCCTTATTAAAAACAATAGAGGATGATCTCACACGTTGGAATAGTTTACCTATATCACTCATGGGGAGAGTTGCTGCCATTAAAATGATGGTCTTACCAAAAATTAATTATCTATTTTCACTGATCCCTAATAAACCTTCTATTCCTTGGTTCAAGTCACTAGATTCAAACATCTCAAAATTTTTATGGAAAAACAAACCATCAAGAATAAGCTTAAAAACTTTACAAAAGCCAAAACAAAGTGGAGGTCTGGAATTACCAAACTTTTATTACTATTTCTTAAGCAATAGGTTGCAGTATATTTCAAAGTGGATCAAATCCAATTCATTAGACAACCCATGGCTGGATCTAGAACAAGAGTTTTGTGGAAAAATAAAAATCTCGAATCTACCTTTCATTAGCCCTAGTATTAAACATCATAACTGCTATAAAAGCCTTAGTATAAATACTTCTCTGACAGCTTGGTGGGAATTTTTGAAAATAACTAAATCTTCACTTATCCCCTGTAAGCTAACACCGATTTGGAACAATCCAGATATTTGTCAGAAAAAGAAAATGCTGAATTTTCCGTTATGGCGTGATAAGAGTGTAAATACTTTAGAACATATTATCCAAGATGGAAACCTTATTACATTCCAAGAACTTATGTCAAAATATAGAATTGGCAACGGTAGATTTCTGGAATATCAACAACTTAAGTCCATTTTACAGGGAAGATTTAACCTTAATCGGTTGAATCTAGAAATACCTACATGGGTAACAGAATTTCTTAACCTCTATACCCCAAAATTGTTGTCAAAATTGTATAAATTATTACTGAAAACTGATGATTCAGTTTCCCTCCCAATTGCAAAATGGGAGCGTGATCTTTCTGTTAACCTAGATCAAAATTTATGGACAGAAATATGTTTAAATATCTTCAAAATGACTAAAAGACCCCAAGTACAACTTTTACAATATAAAATTCTCCATAGAACACACTATACTGGACAAAGGATGTTCCAAATGGGCCTTACACATTCAAACATATGCACCCACTGTACAAGCAATTCAGAGGAGAATTATCTACATGCTCTGTGGTCTTGTGTACCTGTTCAGAGATTTTGGCAAAGGATATGTAAAGACCTATCCACATGGTTTAGCTGTCGCGTCCCAACTTCCCCCAGACTATGCATCTTAGGTGACATCAGTGAATTAGTGATGGAGTCAAATATGTCACACATAGTTCTCACCGCCTTGTGCATCGCTAAGAAAACTATCCTTATGAATTGGAAGTCAAAAAATAAACTATGTATTACTCAGTACAGAAATTTATTAATAGATTATGTTAGTTTAGAGAGAATGTCTGCTTCATCTAAAGATCAATTGGAGGAATTTGACTCTCTTTGGTTCCCACTGATCAGCTCCATTACTTAGTGGGGGTGGTTGGCTGTTGGTTCTGCCCCTGAGGTGCTTTGTAGGCGGTCGGGTGGGAGCTCTGGGGGCCTGTGTAGCTGGTAGCCTCCTGAGACTGGAGTCCTGGGGCGACCTTCTGGTGATGTCTCTGTGCCTGTTCTAGTTGATGGTGGTGGGGGCTTGGATGGTGCTGCCTTGCGGTCCTGGGGTGTGGGCCTGGGTGTTTGGGGTGATGGGTGCCGGCCCCCGGTCGGTTGGCTGGTCTTCCCTGGGTGGCTTGGGGGCTGGGCCCTGGGGCCCCGGGCCTGGGGCCGTGCCGGCTCCCGGTGGGTCCCCCTTGGCGCTGGGGGGTCTCTGCTGTCCCGGGCGGGGTGGGTTGACCTAACCTGCGTTGGGACGTCCGGTCTGCGCTTTTGGGGCCCTGGGGTGCCTGCGCTGCCGGGGGGTGGGGTGGGGGGTGGGGACGGCGGTGGGGTGGTTGGTGGGGACGGGGCACTGTATTTCCAACTCAGGCCAGCATGTCCTGTCGCTTGTTTGTGTCTATTGTTGAGTGAATGGGCGTCTAGTGAGAGTGGGCTACCCTCTATGATGGGGGCGGTGGCACCAGTCTCAGGTGCTGCAGTGCTCTGGGATGCTGTCACCATGGCCCCGGGCTCACCCCTCCCTGCCCTGTGCTGGGGTGTGGGAGGTCGGGGTGCCTACTGAGCCAGTGGACTGCTGGCTCTCTTCTTCCAGGTTGGGTGGGGTTTTTTTTTTTTTTTTTCTTCCACCTTCCTGGTCTTACCCCCCCACCCCCCCCCCCCACCCCCACCCACACACACACACACACACACACACGTAGGGTGTAGGGTTGAGAGGCTGCGTGCAGAGTCACGCGGCCACTTGCATCTCCTTTTTAATTGCACTATAGACATTATAATTCACAACACATGCACACATACTACACGATACATATAGGACCTTTGGGGCAGGCATGTTACACAGAGGTTGATGAGGGGCGGCCGCTGAGGTGGCCCCATTCAGATCCTCATTTCTGTCTGTCCCCAAATTTTATTTGCATTTTAGACATGGAGGGTTTTCGGGGGGGCAGTGTGGGCGAGCACTGATGTCCAGCAGTTGGTGCTTGTGGCACAACTGCCCCCTCAATTTTAACTGCACCCTATACAACTCATTCATTTACAACATAAACACATACACGTATAAGTTGGGCGGGGGGAGGGGGGGGTGGGCCATCTCACACCCCGATTTCTTATGCCTCGCCCGGGGTCGGGGTCGGGTGGTTCCTTGGGGACCGGGCTGGCGGCATCTTGGGGTCACTGTTGGCCCTGGGGTGGTTTCCGCTCCCATCTTCAGAGAGTGGGTAGCTATGGATGAATGTGTGTCTTTGTATTTGTCACAGTCTTCGTGAGTATGGGTGGGCGAGTGAATATGGTGTATCTATGTTTATATGTGTGTGGGAGAGTGTGTTTGTGTATAAATGTGTACATGGGTGTGCTTGCCGGTGTGCGTGTGGTTGTATGTTTGGCTGGACCTGGGTCTGGGCCGGTGGCTTGCCTCCTGACCGCTCCTTGCTGGTTGCCCCCCCCCCCCCCCCCCCCACTGCCCCCCTGGGGTGTGGGTACCTCCTGGTTCCTGGGTGGGGCCGGATGTTCTGATGTGGGTGGTGACCTGCTCCCCTGGGGGCTGCGGCGCGGGGCTGCGTTGGCTTCTTCGGCGTGGGGGGGGGGGCCTGTGGGGGCTCGGGCGGCCCTTGGGTGCCGGGGGCCCTGGGGCCCTGCTGCCGGCCATGCGGGGGGCTGGCCGCTGGGGGGGGGCTGGCTTCTCATTGCCTCGAATGCTCTGGTGCCCTTGCTCCTTGGCTGCTGGGACTCCATCTGAGACCTCCGTCCTCCGTCTGCTGGGAGGGGTGTACGGTTGTCTTTGGAATGAGTGGCCGCGGGTCTTCGTAGGTCTTGATGGGCTGCTGGTGGCCTGGGCTTCCTGGGATTCTCTTTGCCTGCCTCTGGGGTCTGATGGGCGGGGCTGCGGCTTTCTGCCTTCATGGGTAAGTACATTTCATGACACAAACACATATACCCACATAATGACACAAAATGGTTGGTTTGTATAACTATTCTTCTTTTATTTTTATTTTTTTATTTTTTTCCCACACAATCTTTAATTTTGCAGATATTGTCAATATCTTAAGTTTAACAAGTGGCTAACTATTTGGTTTACTTACTTGCACTCTTTCCTGTTTCTTTTTTCTATTTTCTCTCCTTTTTTTTCCCTTTCTTCTTCTTCCTCTTTCCCTTTCTCTTTTCTTTCTTTTCTCTTTTCTATTTCTTAAGCCTGTCATTTCTGGCACAATTTGATAAATAGCATGTTAAAAATAATTCAAATAAAATAAAGGATTACACAGTAACAAGAGGAGCCTATAGAGAACCTATAGAGCTCATCTTGAAATAGCAAATATGTTTGGCACAACAATGCATTCAGATCACAGTTCTGTTTGCAAGATCTGCCAGACATGACAGGCAAAAAAAAAAAAAAAAAAAAAAAAAAAAAGACACTATTGACGGCTGACAGTATGCCACGCCGAGTAAATGGTTTGTCTGTGTCGGCTACTGAGTAAGTGAATGTGTCTGTTGTTATTTCCCAAATGAGCCCAAGGCTTCGCTGGGATTGTGTTTCTTCACCACTTAAATCCAGGTCTTTAATGACTGGTGCACAATCTTCAGGGCAGAAGGCCTGCATGACTGCCTGCGAGTTAGAAACAAACTTATGCAGGCGCAGGTTGGATTCAGCGAGTGAGGCTTGTGTTCTCTGAAGCAAGTCTATAGCCTCGGCGGGAGAGGGAACGGAGATCAAGCCATCGTCAACATAAAAGTGCCTCTCCACAAACTTGACAGTATCTGCTCCATAGTCCTTTTCACCTGCTCTGATGGCCCTGCGTAGTCCGTAAACAGCAACAGCAGGAGACGGTGAGTTGCCAAATACATGGACTTTCATGCGATAGTCGATAACTTCCTTATTTATATCATTGTCCCTGTGCCAGAGAAAACGGAGGAAGTTACGATGGTCCTCACGCACCATGAAGCAGTGAAACATTTGCTTTATATCTGCCATGATCGCAACACTTTCTGTCCGGAAGCGGAGAAGAACTCCAAGGAGTGTGTTATTTAGATCAGGGCCAGTAAGGAGGACGTTGTTAAGTGAGACACCGGAGTACTTACACAGTCCTGCTAAACATGTATTTCCATTAACTTAAAAGTGAAGTATTGTCAGTCAATCTCTCTTCTAATGTGTGTGACCAAACATAAATCAAACCAGTTTAACAAGTGGGTTTTAATCACCATACTGCTGGTAATTTGTTATAATCTGAATAATAAAAAAAAAAAAAGCAATAAAATACAGAGACTAAAATGATTTTGAGTGTATTTTTGTTACGTGGTAAAAAGAAGAACTTGTAGCAAAGTAGAAATTGTTACCCTAAAGTAAATAAAAAGTATAAAACTTGCATAATTGTGGTCATTCAGTATCAAATGTATTACACAGTGACTCATGTCAGAATATTGGAATATGCAAACTATCACTGGAGCAAAATTTAGTGCTGTTTGCTTACCTGTTTCTTATAATCAAACAAATTTTCATATCAAAACACAGTTTTTAAATTATCATTTAATTTATTAAGGAAAAAGGTTATCCAAACCCAGCTGGCCTTGTATGAAAAAGTAATTGCCCCCTAAGCCTAATAACTAGTCAAGTGTTTGTGATACCTGGCAATGAGTCTTTCACATTGCTGTGGAAGAATTTTGGCCCACTCTTCTCTGCAGAATTGTTTTAATTCAGCCGCACTGGAGGGTTTTCCAGCATGAATGGCCTGTTTAAGGTCATGCCAAAGATCTCAGTCGGATTTAAGTCTGGACTTTGACGAGGCAACTCCAAAACCTTCATTTTGTTTATTTATTTTAAATCATTCAGAGGTGGATTTCCTGGTGTGTTTTCGGATCATTGTCCTGCTGCATAGCCCAGCTTGTTTGAGCTTCAGGGCACAAACTGATAGCTGGATATTCTCCTTCAGGATTTTCTGGTAGAGAGCAGAATTCAAGGTTCCATCAATTAAGGGAAGTAGTCCAGGTCCTGAAGGAGCAAAGCAGCCCCGGACCATCACACTACCACCACTGGTGCACTCTTGTAGTAATTTTGGTAGGTCAGCCACTCCTGGGAAGGTTTTCTCCATTTGTGGATTATGGCTCTCACTGTGGTTCGCTGGAGTCCCAAAGCCTTTTAGCCTACTTCAGACAGGTTCTATTTAAGTGATTTCTTGATTCAGCATGTCTGGCAGTAAACAGGCCTGGGTTTAGCTGGTGAAACTGAACTCAGCTTTCCAGAAAATCTGGTTCATCACAGTTAATTAATGATTTAACAAGTGAATTACTTTTTCATGGTAGGTTTGGATATATTTTTTCCTTTAATAAATAAAGTCATCATTGATAATCTGAAACATGTGTGACAAATATGCAGAAAATCAAGAAATCTGGAAGGGGCAAATACCTTTTCATAGCATTGTATGGTAAATTGACTGGTATTATACCTTGCTTTCTACTGCAAGTCTCATTTATTAAGTCATTCACGCATTCATATAGCACATTTACCTATGCCTAAGTGCTTTCTAGCATTCACAAATACACTTCGATGGATGTATCAGTATCTTGCCCAAGGCTACTTCGGCATGTGGACTGGATGATTCAGGGATAGATCCACTGTGGTTGATGGACCACCCGCTCCACCAATCAGAGCTGCTGGTAAAGCTCATTGAACTATTATACTGCTGAGAAGCTTGTGAAATCTTATGTTGACTCCATAAAACTACATCTGATCTTTTTTTTTTTTTTTTTTTTTTTGTATTTCAAAAATTTTGCGTTATTCTCCACTTTGAATATTCTACTGAAACAAAAAGTCATCATACAATTTAATTTCCTCTTTATTGTAGGTGAGTAGCTTTCATGGTTGCAGAGTACAAATTTGTCAAAACTTTTCCTTCCAGCACAAGAAAACATGTCGTTGTGACTTAGGCTATAACTGCCTGCAACACGAATGCTGTGTATAATGAAGAAAAGGTTTTAGTGAACAGTGTCATTGCTTAACCACATGGTGTCGCTGTGTCATTAAATACCATAGCAGTCATTCATGTCCATGTTCAGTCCGGCTCGTAGAAAAGCAGCGCTGACTTGATCTCTCACACAGAGAAACACGAGTGGAAAGTAAAACATTGATTTGGCATTCAGAACAGAGTGGATCATAACGCTATTTATTATGCACTCATATATCATAAATATTGTGTCAGAATTAAAGCGCCATGCTTACTTATGTGATCTGTAGTTTCGTGTGGAAATACTACTACTCCCATGAACCCGCGATGGTTTCTGAGCCAATGAGGTGGGTTCACGTGTTGTTTGTCATTTACAGTCTTATTTGTGGGAGATTCAAGTGAATTCTAGCGTTTATTTCTGTAACTATAGAAATAAAAAGAAGCTGCGATGAAACCTCCACACAGTTAAGCAAAAATTTATCATAGCTGCTCTGTGTATTTTCTCATTAACTACAATCTTTAGCAATTGATAGGATAAATCTGTAACTTTTTGCAATAAAATGTAGTATTTTTCTTACTCATTCAACTCTTGATAGTGGTTATTATATAAATGCAATCAGCGAGAGAAAAGAAAGCTGCTTTGGGAGTTTTCAGTTAACATTTCAACAGGCTAAATTTTCATATGTTACACAGACCTTTCCTATTTAAAACACATTTAAAACACACGTCATTTTAAATAACTTAAAATGTACATTTTAAGAAGAGTGTTTCAATACACAGTCTTTGTGTCCACACGTGTTTATAGACCAGGGCTGGGCAATTTTCCCACATGAAAAACTGGGACTGTTGTGGAGGCCTGTGCCAATGAGACAATAAAAGAGATAAAATTATTACTGAGCAGAACCGAGTTTAGCTTATTGGTGTGGCCCTCCACAACAGTCCCGGTTTCTCATGTGGCCCCTTGTAAATAGCTTAGACTGTATATAAAAGATGGATGCAGTCACCCACTGGCTTGTGGACTCTTCTGAATCTCTGAGTTCAGCATTTTGATTTGTTATTTGTTTGTTTGAAGATGGGCATGACCATATCTGAACTAGATGGCCCAAAGGTGGGCGATTATCAGCTAATGCTGGTTACATAGAGTAGCTTCCTTAGTGGGATCGATATGCAATTTTCTCTGATATTAAATAGGACAAATTAAACAGGACTGAACCAAAATGTTACCTATTTACCAGAGAAACCAAACAGCTAGCTACTTAACCTGTCTTTCAGCAGCTACAATGCAGGTTTAAACAAGAGATCTATCTGTTACTCAAAGCAGTAACTACCTTTAAGAATACTGGTGATGATCAATGAGCGGCAGTATGACTTCATACAGAGAAAGAGCACTACAGATGCAATGTTTGCTTTGAGAGTGTTTGGGAGAAGTATAGAGAAGGTCAGAAGGAGCTTCACTGAAGCTTTGTGGATCTAGAGAAATAGGGTGCCAAGAGAGGAATTGTGGTACTGCATGAGGAAGTCAGGAGTGGCAGAGAAGTATGTGAGGGTCGTGCAGAACATGTATGAGGACAGCGAGACAGTGGTGAGGTGTATGTTAGCAGTGACAGATGAATTTGAGGCAGGGGTGGGATTACATCACGTCTGAGACTCTTGTTTGCAGTGGTGATGGACAGGCTGATAGATGAGATCAGGCAGGAGTCCCCGTGGACTATGATCTTCGCAGATGACATTGTGATGTGTAGTGAGAGTAGGGAACAGGTGGAAAAGAGAGGAGGAATGAAAGTCATCAGAAGCAAGATAGAATATGTGTGTGAATGAGAGGGAGACAGGTGTAAGTGAAGCTGTAAGGAGTAGAGATAGTGAAGTAGTAGTGAAGAAGAGCTTCCAGACAGGGTATAGTAAGTGGAGACAAATGTCAGGGATGGTTTGTGACAGAAGGATAGCATCAAAAGTGAAAGGGAAGGTTTAGAAGATGGTAGTGAGACAAGCTATGCTGTATGATTTGAAGATAATGACAGGAGGGTGAGCTGAAGGTGGGAGACTTGAAGATGTTAAGATTTTCATTGGAAGGATGGACAGGATTAGAAATGAGTAAATCAGAGGGACAGCTCAGGCTGAGCGGTGTGCAGACAAAGTTAAAGAGGCAAGATTGAGATGGTTTGGACATCTGCGGAGGAGGGACAGTAGATAGACTCGACAAAGGATGATGACGATGGAGGTTCATAGATGTAGAGAAGTAGGACTTGCAGATGGTTGGTGTGACAGTGAAGGATGCTAGGGGTAGGGGTGATGGAGGCAGATGATCTGCTGTGGCCACCTCTAAAGGGAGCAGCCAAAAGAAGATTTCTTGGAATTGTAACGTGGGACTCTATGAGGGATTAACTACACTTTTTGGAGCCAGCTAAAAAAAAGGTTATAAACTCATGAATGTCTTCTCAGGATGTGAAGTCTAAAGTGCATAGGCCTAAACCGTTCATATAGCTGTTATGAAGCCTATAAATGTTATGAGAGAAGTTACGAAACCTTTTCGGACAGCACGTGAACGCAGCACAACACGTGAAACACGCCCGTCGCGCCTCTTTATAGTAGGGCGGGGAAACGCTGTTTGGAGATTGTTGATGTCAAAAAGTTACACAAGCTCGGATGAGGTTTTACAATAAGGAGCTTTCACAACCGTAAACAGGGAATCACGCTTAGATCCATCATTCACATCTACCGGCTCCACCTGTGAGCGCGGGGCTTCTCTTTAGGGGATTATTATAGAGAGAGTGGGAAAAACACTCCAAATTCAGTCCATATCAGCGGGAAACCATCCACGCCTTCTCTCTGTGGACAATAAGCACCACACTGCGAGTTTCACAAGCTTCGCGGAGCGTCTGGTGATCTGACTTGTTTGGGGACTCTCTGGTATGTTAACGTGATTGTCTCGGTCGTCACAAACAAGTAAGCCCGCTGTCGTGTGTTTGTCTGGGTGAGGGTCGCAGGCTTCGCCGTCGCTGCCACTACCATCACCACTACCACCGCCGCTTACATCAGCGCTCATTGGGGTTGGGTGGCGGGGTGGGGAGGGTATACTCGTGGCTTTTGTAATCTTCACCTCGTGGACGAAACGTTTTAGCGATGGAGTTGGAGTCCGTGATTTTGACGACTGGAGGCTCGGTGGGATTTTTCAAGCTTGTCAACATCGGGGTCAGTAAACTCCCCATACCCGAGACTGCCTGCAGGAACCCTTGGAAATGGAGAAACATCTCGACGTCGTGTGTGCACAGCCTGATCACCGCGACATGGGCAGTGCTTTGGTGAGAACACTTTTAATAAGTTTTTAATTAAATCGGGATCTGGCTGAAAAATCTATCGTTTGCGTTGCAGGCGCATGGATGTATCCAAAATGTGATAGGCTGTGTTTGATTTTAATTGAATGCTGTTTGACTTTATTAGTCACTGTTGCCAGATCTTATTGCTTATACTGCTTATCCCTATTATCCCAGTAAGAAGCGCACCGACTGACACTGACAGCCTAATGTGAAGACATCTCTCTGTAGTGCAGTCATTTGAAAAGACTTTATCTGAACTGATGTCTTATCTTTTTCAGCTTTTTCCTCCACCCGCAGATGGCCGAGGATCTGATAGAAACACACTCCGTGTTTTCTCATGTTTTGGTCTCTTTCTCAATCGGTGAGTAGTCGCCGCTCATCGGTGCGCAGTTACAGCAGTGGCTGTGGAGAGTTTTACTCAGTGCGACCATCCTGAGGGAAAGTGTGTCATCAAATTCCTGCATGGCGCCAGGGTAACTCCAGAGCAAAGAGTTTATGGAATTTATGGAAAACCTTTATTTTAACTAGTTAATCCAAGTCATAGCTTGGCAGTTATCTATATTAAATTAACCCATTGGACACCTTTTTAATTTAATGTAATGTCAGCAAATGGCAAATTGTACTTTGACAGTTTGCTTTGGCCAAAACCATTTTTTTTGTTTTATTAATATTAAAATGAATCATTATTTGATATTTTAGTTAAATTTTATTTTTTAAAAATTAAGATATATTCATTTTGTGTGTTTAACTAAGCACTTTTATGTACCTTTTACACTTTTTCCATTTTATTTAATTGAGCAGCAGATAACTGAAACAGTCTTTCAAAAGTGGAGATGAGTGCCAGAATTTGCATGTTTGTCCTTCTGGAGTTATTAGTTTGAGACCACATGAATTTTACTAATTTCAAAAGTTTATAATTTGGTCATCATTTCCATTTTAGGAAACAGCTGCTTGTTTTGCTACATAATTTCAACTACTGGATACTTTTCAGAGGTTTCCCTGTCATCAGTTTTTTAACAGACTAACGCAGAGAAACAAATAACTGTTTGCCATCACACCAGCAGCCACTTCAGAATCACCAGTTAACCTGACAACAGGCCTTTGGGACAGAACCTTCTTGCTGTACCTGATACATCACTGTGCTGCCCAGCTGTTCATTATAAACAAATTAAATTAACTAATCTAATGCCACTAACAGATTTGTAAGGATAGTAAATGTTCTGCCCTCCCCTAATTTAGTCCATGGTATATGGACTGTGACTTATATAGCACTTTTTTTGGCTTTTACATAGCACTCAAAGCACTTTATACACTGCAGACTGCATCCACACACAGAATTGCACACAGGCAAACACAGATGGATGCATCAGGGGGTACCTGGGGTTCAGTATCTTGCCCAGGGACACTTCAGCATACAAATGCAGGAGCTGAGGATCAAACCACCGACCTTCTGAATAGTAGCCAACCCTTTCTAAATGCTGAGCTGCTATAAGCAACAAGACTTTTGAGGGTCATGTTGAGAACTGTGTAAGGGGTCTATCCTGGAGATGTGACTGAATAACTAGAATTACTGCTACACCACACACCCCTTTTAGCAATGTTGAAGTTTGACCATGTATGATTTGACACTAATTCTTCAGACAGGCAAGTCTAATTTGCTTTATCTGAAAAAAAATCATATTTTCGTACCTTTGCCAACAGGTGTTTGAGGTGTTTTTAAAATTTTTTTTTTTTTTTACTGGTGGTCATCAGAGAGTTTATGTACCAATTTTAATACTTTTATCCACCTGTGAACAATTTTTCTGTAATGTTAGGTTATCTGCTGCGCTCATATATACTTTATTTAGGCTAATTTGTAAGCTTAAGATAATTCTCAGCTTTTGGGCTAAATAAAGTGTCTTATCCTAATTTGAATGGTGTGGGCAGTAAAATGAGCATCTTTACACCCCAGTGCCTCCCTGAACGCTCAGCTGTTCATGTCCTCCAGCTGTTCATTTACCATGTAGTACTTGCAGTGGTACATACAGTACCAGAGTTTTCCACAGTCAAAATGCTTTGAATTTAAATTTAAACCCCCTCGCTTTCTTATCATTAAATCAACCGGATATCGTCATAACAGCTACCAGGACGTGTTTAAGCCTAAAATTGTGTTTGACTGAATTCAATTAAGCTTGGCTGAAGTTCACATCCTGTGTATAATGTAGACTGCAGTGAATGTTACCATCAGCGCTCTAAACCACATTAGAGATGTGCATAAATTAGATTTTGTCTGATTTTATTAGGATTTCTCAAAATCTAGGTGCGCTTGCTACCCCAATTTCTTAAAATAGAAACTTTGCCCTGTTTTCTTTTTTTTTTTTTTTAAATACTTTTTTTCATTAATGCTTCAAGTATTCTGGAGCAGCTACTGGATCATGAGCCCGCTTAAATCCGTGCATTTATTGGATCTGTGCCGGGCTGATGAGGGCTCCCAGAGGATTCCCGGGATATTTGACATTCTTTCAGGAAAAACAGTCTCTGGAGGGCAGGGAAGCAGTGTTGGTATGGGAAGATCAATGAGGGGCATTATCATCAGTCCCAGGCACCGGGTGTAACCCCTGTACAGTCAGTCATGTGATATCACCAAGACAACAACTGTGCAAAAAGTCACTGGATGTGTGGAAGCTGTCCATGTCAGATACCACAAAAAGGCAGAAATGTGGTGAGATTCTGGATCCTCAGCAAGTTTTCAGAGTTAAGGGCAGCAGATTTGTGCATTCTTCCTCATTCTGTCAACATGCCATCAATAATTCCAATCAGCTGAATGAAGACCTTTGTCCAGTACCTAAAACTTCATCTCAAAGAGTGCTATAGCAGTATATCCTGATCATCTGCAACTGCCTGTCACACTTATTTACTTTTTTGCACATGCTTCTCTTAAAAAAATTGTCATGTTGCTTGAAAGTTTTTGCACCTATACAATGATGTTACTCATTAAGCCAACGAGCATAACCAGGATAATCCTCCTTTCTGACACTTAAAATGATCTAAATTTGCAAAATTGACTTAATGATTTATTCAGTCTGACCTGAAATGAGTGAACCCATAAACTCCTCAGGAAACTGTTTACAAAGGTCAGGACAGTGTGCTGTTTTAACATAGACTGGCCCCCTGATTACCATCAAAGAGAATGCAGGCTTAAGGCTTCACCTGTGAAAGCTGTGCCAGTGTTTTCTGTCACCAGCGGAAATAAACTTCCATAGCTATCAGATCTGGAAGTTACATCAGTCATTTGTACTTCCTATGCCCAGTATCAAGACCTTTGTTTCACTATCACTGTGCCACTTTGCAAGAAGTGCAACTAAACATTTGCGGTAGCAGGTGATTGAATTTTAGACAATTTTAGACATAAACAGCTTAAAGTGTCTAATGTTGGCAGTTTTCTTGATAGAAAACTGCTCACTGGTCCATCTGCAACATTTGTACTGAAATAAGGTCAGGAGTTTGACTTGGCAGCCCTAAAATTTTATTCATCTTTAACTGTTGCTTGGAAAAATAGCTTGTATTTGGGGCAAGCATCGCTTTGCTGCATGAACCGTTCAGGTGAGATGAATGCAAAACTTTACAGACGTGTAGCTGAGGTCAAAATAAAGGTTAACGCTATATGAGTACTGAATAAATGGTGTTGGAAGATGGGGAAGCCCCCGCCCCAGTCTTGTGCTTTTTATTCATGTATCAGTAAGTCCCCCATAGTTGGTTCCTCTGAAAATGCACTGTTGCAAACCTGTGCATGTAGAGCTGTTCCCATTCTTCGTCTGTCATGAATGCTTGTATTTCTGTGCTGCTCGCTGCCTGGAGTGTTTCACACTTTGGATAAAATAGGGAAAAGCAAAAAGAAACAGTAGTTTGATGTTTACATGCTGCAGTCGCTATCAGACTAAGCCAGGTGTTTCTGTCAGGTTTTGGAGCAAAGTCACGTATCAGCCCTAAAATCACGTTCTTTGACTATCCGGCTTAAGAAAGGAATGCCCTGTTCATGTAAACACAACAGTCAAGCTAAAAAAAAAAAAAAATTGTGCTGTTTTGGAGGATTTCACTAAAAGCATATCTCTCTCCAAGCTTTGGGTGGCCACTGAAAGTCTAGCTGTGCCGTGATTGTTCTCAGTGTTAGCTGTACAGAGTCTGGGCTTTATATTGGAGTCATGCCCATGGTGAGAGAGAGAAATGCCCATCATAAAAAAAAACATGACACCCCCCACCCCACCCCACCCCACCCCCCTTTTTCTTTCTTTCTTTTTCTCATTCCTCTTCTTCACACCTACATGTCAGACAATACTGAATGAATCATTATGAAAACACAGTAAGTCACATGTTCCATTTGGCAGCTCAGGACTTTGAACAAAACTAACCCTCCATGTACTCTTATCTCAAAGACTACATTGGCCCTGCCGCTGTTGTGGAGGCCAGATACTATAAATGCATAAATTAAGAGCTCTATAGCAGTTTGTATAGATTATCTAATCTGTGGTGAAGAACTGATGTGTTTATGGCGAGTGGGACCCAAGCTTGTGGTCACACTGACAGAAGGGTCTTGGTGTCAAATTTCCAACATAATGGAGTTAATTCCAGCCTCACCAAAGCCCTCCATCCCCATCGTCAACCCTTCATTATGTTAGCAGCATTTTAAAAAGCTGTCACCATGGTTACAGCTAGTAGCGGGAAGGGGTGATGGCAGCGGAGGATATGAATAGCCTCTCTCTAAGCGGCGTCTTGGTTGCCTTCGCTGCCGTCATGGAAGCAGACACGCTTGATGAACTCAAGACCGATGTCATCAGAGGAATCTGGTGTGTTTGAGTGATTAATAAAGTGCTCTCTGTCCCCGCAGGTTACTTCATCTATGACTTCTTTGACATGGTGGGGAACCAGAAGCTGAGTCAATCATGGGAGCTGCTCTTCCATCACATCGTGGTACGTGTTTCCATAAACTGATTTGTTTACAAAAAGAATTTTTTTTTTTTTTTGGCCAAAGATGTTTCACATTATTAGAGAGCTGCTTCCAGTCCACCCAAGTGATTTCAATACAGGATAGTGGTGCACCTACCGGAGAACTATGACGCACCTGTTAGAAAGACAAAATACCTGTTTTTCTTGTGAAGTAACAAAGAGCAAGTGAGGGACGAACAAAGAGACAATCATTCCAGTGTGACAGCCTCCCTCCACTTTACATTCAACCTTCTTTTACAAATCCCTCTGAACTCTGAAGTTCACCTAACTCCCTCGCACTCACTGCTTAACCACTCAACAGTTTTTGGCACATTTACATGAAAACTACTCATCTTTGTGCCATGTTGACTCCCAGCAAGCTGGCGTGTTTACCTGAGGGAAGAGCAGGCCAGATGAGCTGACCGTCCCTCCATCTTTGCGCTAAATAAATTGGGAAATGACCTGAAGTGGCAATATAGAAGAAAAAAAAACAAACATCCATCCCGACTGATTATTTTCTCTTCCCGCTTCTGGCTGCATGACCTACATCCAGGACCGTGCGGGTGTTGTGTATTGCTTTCTGTTGCCAAGCTCTTGCTCTTGTCAGTGAGGTGTATTACTTACAAGAGCTGTTCACCATTGCCAGGACTGGAGTAGATTTGTACTGTGCTGCAGACGTGATTTACGCCTGTGTTTGGGTGTTAATGCAGGAGCATTTTCAACATAAACAGCGTAAAAAAGCAAGTCACTTATCATACAGCATGCTGATGTTCCAGTTATACATCTGTAAATGTAGAGCATGCTTTAAAAAAAACAAAACACTTTTATATAGAAATAAGATCTTGAGTACTCCTAATTGGAACACCTTCTTGTAAACACACAGGAATATTTTTGAGAAGTCTCTTCTGGGTTTTATAGTCAAACATTCCAAGGTGGTGTATGGGAATGGGGTATGTCAAAGCACACGTCATTTCTCTGATATCTGACACGTATCATCCGATGTTTCTGCTCTTCTGTGGGGGTTGGGGATCTTAATTCTTAATTTTTTTTTTTCTTCCTTTAACCAATCAACAAAGAGCAATGAATCCACCTGAATCTGATGATGTTTTAGGACACCACTTGATACATATCCAGGCCAACGTGCTGGTTTTGCTGCTTTAATCTCTCATTTTAAATTAGAGAAATTTATTTATTTTTCTTTTCAAATTGTGATCAGTGGTTCTCAGGGTAGTGGATGACTCAAAAGGCAGGACCAAAGCAAACGTGGCAGATCACTTACCAAAAAAGTGTGTAAGCAAATAAGAGGAATTTAGAACATTTGAGATTTTCTTTGTTGGTTGCTGGACTGTCACTTGTCAGCAAAGTGGTCGCAAGCACTTAACCTGATGAGGAATTCTGATCTAGTTTTTTTTTTTTTTTCCAGAAACTTTTCAGTTTGTGACACAGCTAGAGTCCCAAATTTTAATCTTTTACTTTGTTTCCTAAAATGTCAAAACCTCTAGATTAACATGCAGAAAACAGATTAAATTTTTCTGTTTATTTTCTATGAATTTTTACCTTGATGATGTCAAACTGTCCTTTGAACGATTGTGGTTTAGTAATGCTAGAAATCTATATATCTAGATCGGGCACGTGCACGTATTGAAATCTATGCAAATGGGGAGTTTATGTACACGTATGTGTTTATGGTGTGGAAGAACAAATGAGAGTGCATGAGGAAGGTGTTTTTAAAGGCAATTTTCAGCCCATGAATACCCAATTTAAATATAAATTTGTTTAGGATTTTGACATCATAGGAACTGTGCATTGGAGCCAGCCAAAAAAAGTATTAATAAATAAAAATGGAGGGACCTGAGTATAATTATCAGCTGGTTGGTTTCTTCAGTAATGTTTAGTGTTGTAGTATTGTGTCCCGACCGCAGTGACTCTACAGTGATGCATCCCTAACTGTTAAGGATAACTTTCCCATTACAAACACACACTGGGTACTTCACTAGTAAATAAATACTTGCTTTTAGCGTATTAAACCTCTTATTTTAAAAACTCCACTAGGTTTATAAGAAACAATCAATCACAATCCACACAGCCTAAAAACAGAAAAACTGCCTTTTTCGTGCATGGGTTTGAGAGGTGTTTGCATACAGTGACGCTGCGATAAGAAATGCAGGAAATATTGGAATGTCTGGGTGTTATTGATTGTGTCTTTGCTTCGCTGTATCCGTGCGCAGCCAGGATTCTCGGTCTGTGTCCTTGGCTGGCTTTTTGGGTGCTGTGTAACATATTAAGTATTCATTTTAGCATCATTTTTCCAATAAAACATTGGCCAAATATTCTCAGATATCAGTGTCCTTGCCACCTTACCAGCCTGCTGTTCAAAGCTCCTGTTTGTCAAGGGCAGCCAATCAGAAGAAAGCTGCCTTAAAGTGAAAGGAGCTAAAATGGTGTACTGAGGGGGAACAACAAGGCCCACTATGAGGTAAAGGAGGATTATTTTTGGACAGTGAATCATGCAAAGTGACTCAAATGAAGTCAAAGAATGTAGATATCGAGCTGAAACCGAGCGCAAGCTTTTGGTTGTGCATAGTTCCAGTGTGTTTCATTAGAAGTTTGTGTTTTACTATATAAACCAACAGGTGAGAACCAGTGAACATTGCTAAAAATTCTCAGATGTTTTGGATTATTTGTGTGAAATGGCTCCAGCACCACTTGTTTGTAGGTGGTAAATGGCTAACTGAGAGAAGACATTTGTTTTCCCTTTTTTCTGAAAGTCTGGTCTTTTTCTCCTTCACTTCCTGGAGGTCTAGTGAATGGGTGCTTTGGCCAGGCCAGCTGGCTTCAGATTGTCATTAGAGCGTGGGAGGGCATTCACATGGCTCTCTGTGCTTCTCTGCAAACTAAATCTCTTTATGCCCTTCATTTCCCTATTGTACCAGGACTTTCATTCATCCTTTTCTGTGATGTCCACTGCTTCATTTCAAAGTTGAGCAATGCCCCCTCAACTGTTTCGCAGTGTTGATCATCTGGATTCTTCTTTTATTTTTTTAGTTTTACATTTGTTGCCTTTTTTGTTACTTTTAATGCAAACGTAATAAACTAGGTTATTGTGCCAGAGGTTCACAGCCAAGTCACCTGAAGTCCAAGGAGGTTTCCCAGTGTGCTACCACTGAATCCAGTAAGACCAGCTGGCCATGCAGTTCGGAGCAGAAGGTTCCTGTCTAGTTAATCTTCAGTTCATATGGGCAGCCAGCTGATTCATATTCTCCCTGCATTTTCTTTGCCTGAGCAGTGACACATGCAAACTAAAATGTGTCTATACCATGCTGCATATAGAGCATTTTTGTGACTGGAAAATAAGGGTGGGCGTGACTTAAAAGAAAAGTTTTTGAACGTGCTTTAAAAAAAATTGTTTATCATTATATGTTGACCGCTGAACCCTTTAACAAAATACTAGGCGCCATACAGGTGGAAGGTGGTTTGTTTGTGGAAACACGTGTAAAGATGCATTTTGAGTGTCACAGTTGTGGTCACGGCCTCACAAATGTTGGTATACACATGCAAAATGTAACATCGGTGCAAGTAAAGGTTATAATGTAAAGTCTATCATATATAATTCAGAGCTGCATGGTAACTTCCTTTCTGCACTCTGCTGCGAGGCTCTCGTCTGATATCTAACCAGTGCATGAGCATGTGGTCTAACATGAGTTTTGCTGATCTGTTTTCACGGTCCAGGAGAAATAATAAAGTCGAACACTCCATGGAAAGTTTTTTTTTTTTTTTTTTTTTTTTTCTTCTCGCCCCTTCTTATTGACTGCTATGCAGATTACAGCTTCTTATTTCTGTCTCAGAAAAAAATGTGGGTCTTGCCACAGTCAGTCAGGCCTGATGAGATCCTGTCTGCCATTAACTTGAGCTTCCTTTGCAAAACAGGAAGGCCTGATCCCTCTTACAGGAATTGGGTGGCTTCTTCTCAGGGTCAGAAGTATGTACAATGGTATGTTTAATGTCTAACAAAATAATCTGCAGTGCTTTCTAAAATGGATCTTAAGATAGAGTATTTTGAAATAATTTCTATATTTTTGCCTTTGTTTGAACTGAACTGAATCAAAATGACTGCTTAAAGAAAACATCCCTATGCTGAGTATGTTTCGGCCATATTTACCCTTGACTCTCAGAAATTGTGAGTTCATAATTAAAAAGGAGAAGGATGCCAGCCAGACGCAGTAGGACAGACTTTATTTTTTCCACGAAGACTGAACCCATGTGAGTAATGGTATATAGTCAATGTACTCATTTATTGATGATAAACAGTAGAAGAACAGATAGAGGCTCAGTTTTGCCCTGCTGCTTCCTCACAGGGGATTTTAAGTTTTGCAGCATGTTTTCTTTTATAAATCTTTCTCATCCCTGTCTCATTAGGTCAAACTTGGTTATCTTCACTGAGTGCTACCACAGAAGACACTCCTCTAAACCATATCGGGGCATCACAGGTTAACTGGCTGTTTCCTATCTGCCTTAGCCCTAAATCCAAAGCTGTGTACAGTATTGATGATGATTTCACCCATTTAGCATTTCCTCATCATATATACTCTCATTAGTCCCATGCAATACTTGTAATGCACAAGTTAGTGTTTCACACACAAATGAAGAATTGTAGGATTGTGACACTCTGGGGAAGTCATTCATTTCTCAGCAGCTGTGTTATTTCCAGTATTGCAATAAACAGCCCAGATCACCAACACAGGGAAATACAGAGCTATTAATCATCTGCCACATTTCTTTTAGTTTAAATTGCATCAAATCAAAACAGTTTTAGCAAGTTAGTGTTTTTTGTTTTTATTTTTTGTGCCACATTATATTATAGCTTGGTAATAGTAGGGTAAAAATAAGGAAATTAAGACACGAGTATATAGTACCCTTTAATAACCAATGTAATACCCAAGTAATAGCTCGGTAGTAATGATAGTTTTTTTTAGCTGAGGGTAATAATGTGGAAACAAATGTAACAATACACGTAAGGCAAAACCAGATGGCAACAATTTAGCAATATGGTGACCTGCAAACAAAAATAAAATGTAACTTTTGAACAGTATTTAGAACTGTCCATTTCTACTGTATTCCATAGTAATATTTCCTACAACTGAAACCAGCCTTATAGTTACTATATTATTTGCTTACTTCCCAGTAGTGTAATATAAAGCAGCCTTAAAACCCATGCTTGATTTATGATTATAACATTTATGTTTAGCAAATGCAGTCATATGTTTATAGGTTATTACAAGTGTTTCCAGGTGATCTAAATACCTCTCGACATTTGGTTTAATGTTATTACAATGAACCCCATTATCTAAATTTTAGTATATTACTCTGCAAAAAACCATGAATGATAATAGGCTGTTTATTGGTTATTAGATGTAATTGTAGTGTTTCTATATTACCATGTTATTACAGAGTTGTAACAAAGTGCGGCTGGATTTTCCCCCAACTGCATTTTCCCCATTTGTGCTTTATTTTATAAGAACATCAGATATTAATGGACCTTGTCGCAGTTTACCACGAATGAGAACAGATATTTGTGGGAGGAGTGCTCAGCAGTCTCAAATAGCCAGCAGGGAATGTCGCATTTAGAGGCTTGAACATATTTTATTTAGTTGTCATTGGTTTCAGGGAGCATGTTTTACAGGAATGCCATAGCCTACCATAGATCCTCTGCGCTGTTCAACTCTGTTGAACCTGATTAACCTGCCCACACCTTTCTGTCAATTGGTTTATCAGCTACTCTTTCCAATATTTCCTCCAAGGAAGCCTGATGTCACAGCAGAACTTGTAATGCTTTTTTTGTTTGTTTGTTTAAATGACACCATTTATCTAATGTCTATCTTAAGCTCAATTTCTTTATGGACGTGTTAAGAAATTTTGGTGCTATTGCTTTCTGATGCTTGTACAGCTAATGGAGGTTTCATAACAGCTAATTATTTAGTACATATGACATATTTTTGCTAGCATATATGTTTCTTGCCATCTGTGGTCTGTGGGCTCTGCCAGTCCTCCTTTAGAACATGTGAACAAGAGTTAGCTCTCTGCATCTCCAGTGTCAAACCACAAACTGCTGGAGGCTACTTTTGTTTTTGCTGAAAGTTAGACGAGTGAGCAGAGACAGCTTGAGAAATACAAAGTCAACAACATCATGCCACACACTGAGAGTAAAATAGGCCAATGAGATGGCAGAGAGTGGAATGTGTGCATACTTTTATTTTGGCCAGGAAATATAGTGTATTTATGTGCTTTGGTCACTTTTTTTTTTTTTTTTTTTGGCGGGGCACCCCATAAGTCCCTAGTTTCTGTGCGTATCCAGATGGGAGGACAGACATCTGGTCTCCACATGAACCTCAGGCTCCCGTGAGTGACAAACGCGCACAGAAAACTCCAACTTCCTGAGTGGGCTTCTGCAAATGTGCGCTCCCCCTCCTAACATTTCTGTGCCTCAGCCATACATCATATATCACACACTCTGCCTTGTTCTCCACCCCTCCATCTTTGTATGACTTCCAAACATCTCCCCCGTCCCCACTCGTCCACCTACTCTCCGCAGCTTGTACCACCCACTCACATGGCTACATACCAATGAAATTCTGCACACTGGTTGTACAATATCTGGTTTTTGTTGAGGTCCCACCCCAACCTCATGGTATGTCCAAAGACTTTCCTTGTGTATTGTTTTGAGTCAGGCGCTGTTTATACTCATAAACAAATAAAAAAAATAATCAGCAAATTAAACGATTGCAGCTTCTTGTCTTAGCTGCGGAGCTTGCATTGGGCCTCATACTTGTTTGTTTTTTACAGGACTTTTTGCCTACTGTAGTAGTCTTTGGCTTTGTTTGTTATGCCTGTTTGTACAGTAGAATCCTATCCACAGTGCTTCACATGTTTTCTCAGCCCAGTGCCAGGCAGTAGCCGAGTCTTATGTTTATTTTGTCTAAAGCTAATTTCCAGCATCATATTTTTATGCTTTGAGTTTACTAGAGTAACTTTGCATGATTCACAGTTCAGGATAAGGGCCCATTATGGTATTGCTGCCACAGCTCTGCACAATTTATACCAGCACTGAGGGCTGACTAAATCCAAATGTGGCATAATTTCTGTCATATGGCGAATGGCAAGCATAAACGCAGCATAATCCTTGTTTATCTTATACTGAGCTGGGGTGCAGTCCCTTAGTTCCTCCACCATCTGAAATCAACTTTTTAACTTCTATAGCTTTAAGCCTCGATTATAATTTTCACGTCCGCAAGTCCGCTAGGGTCTGCTTTTCATCATTGATTATACAGACAGCTTCAGACACGACGGCCAAGTAATACAATAAGATTTTAATAATAACTTCTTTTTTTTTTTAAAGGCCACTTTATTTATTTCAGTATAATGTAATGACTTTTGAAATCATGACCATGCCTAATTAGAATTCTAGACATATTTATTAACATGATATAACTGCTTTGCAAAAAAATAAGCATGGGTTTCCCCATTATCATTTGCACTAAAGAGTGAAAAAGCTTGCTTAATGTGTGCCTGTTTAAACTGCTCCCTCTTGATAAATATTTCTTAGAAGGATGAATTAATGATTCTCCTGTAGTGACTGTAAAGCTGGAAAAAGAAAAACATTATCATTGGTTAGCCTTTTAAAACATTTTTAAGACCATGGAGAACCGCCAGCAAAAGGGGGGGGACGACCCTTCTCTTGCCATATTTGGTGTGAAACCATCATGGTGCATCAATCTTAAATGTGAATGAGCCTTTTCTGCTATAGTGACTTCAGCCTACAACAGAAAAGAGCAGTTGTAATACACAAACACATGCCACACTTCCCTAAGAGGCTGGAAAAAGCAGCCCCCCCCCCCCCCCCCCCCCCCCCCACAAAAAAAAAAAAAAAGGAAACAGCATTTGTTCTCGTCGGCATGACAAAATGGAAGGCTGTTTGTAGAGGCATTCATCTATCAGTGGGTTCACAAAGGAGGGAGTAGATGTCAGTAAGCTGCTGGTCCTGTCTGAAAAGGCAAGGTGGGGCACATAAGAACTGCATGTTTGTTTTCCCAAGGTGCCACACCTCAAACGAAAGCTTTTTAAAAAAAAAAAGAAAAAAAAAAAAAAAAAACAGATGGAGAACAAACTTGGTTGAGATGCGGTTTCTGTGGGAATACCAGAGTACTTGCGTGTGATTCCAAAAGCAGCGTGGGCGGGTGTGAAACCTTACATTGAACATTTGTAGTAAGTGCAGTTAACCATTTCTTTTCCATGTTGGAAGCCTGTCCTGCTGTGATTGTCTGGATTTTTTTCCTTTTAAGCTACAAAAACTCACCAGCTAACATGTTACATTTTATTAGTAAAGCTGCAAAAAAGCGTAACTGCAAACTTGACAAATTGTGGGTCTCTTGAGTGGCAGAACTGCTACAGCCGCATGTTTTTTCTGTCTTTCCAATTTCTGAGCCAAGCTAAACTAACCAGCTGCTGGCTGTGGGGACATATTTATTACACAAACCTGAGAATGGATACAATTTTTGCCTCAAACTCTCAGTAAAGAAAGGCAATAATTATTTATTATTATGCTGAACATAATGATGGTGTCTGTCTGAAATTTCAGACAAATCTTCAATTTAGAATTTTTGAACATTTTACCTTCTAAAATCTTATTTCCTTAGTTTGCATGCACTGAACACTACAGCAGCATAAATATGACACAAGTTGATCCAATAGTGATGCAGTGATGGTCTCTGGTATTCAACCTTATTACAGATCACATCAAGCAAGGTGTGAATCCTTTGTGAGACATTGCCCCACTGTGCCATCATGTGGGTTATTAAGGTCACATGGGTAACAGTTTGAGTAGGGGTCTGAAATGTCTGGGAAGACTGCATTATAGGTGGCTGATAGCTGGTGTAGGTCGAAGGTCTGATTGCAGAAGAGTCGTCCCCTGCTGGCCCCGCAGGTTTAAAGTACTTTAGACCTGGAAGCTATGGCTATCTTTGCATCAAAAAATATCTATATGCTGTTTAACACAAAGGAATCTTTAGCCCTCATTGAACATAAAGGATTTAGGATACAGCCATGTTGCAGCACTTTAAGGAATTATTTCTGTTTTTGTTTAAGGTGAACAACACATGCACAACTGCAAATCCTATCATGTATGCTTTTCTCAAATCCTTGGCCACTGTGGAAAGAAGTGAGGTCATTGATGAGGCATACAGTCCACTGGAAATAATGCAAGCCAGCGCCTGAAAGCCTCGAGTGGCCAAAGCTGTTTTCACACAGGAATTCAGAAATGTCTGGATAATCCATTCAGGACATTGTCCAAAGATAAGAGAGTTCGCTTTAGCCCAGTTGTCACTACTGGAAATGCGCGTGATTTAGGCGAAGGTGCCACCTGGGTAATATGTGCAGGAGTGAGGACACAAGATTACCTATTACCTCTTTGGACAATCTGCAGACTTTGTGCTAGGAAGCTAGTAGTTAAAATTTGCGCTCTCACCTGCACTGCCACTGGCTACTTTCTGCGAATGTGTACAGGCTGTTGTGATGGCTCAAGCTTCACCAAAACTGACCAATCACTGAGCCCCACCTTAATGCTCCATAGCCTGTACATGAAATGACACATGCAGTTACAAGCAAATGGCCACGCACACAATTTAAAATGATCATGGAGATACACAAATATTTGTGTGTTTAATCACCAGATGTTGTGCTGCTGTCAGCTGAGCAGAGTTAACGCAGATCGCATGATAGCAGTTATGAGCCACAAGCCTCATTCTTTGTGTCCCTTCAAACTTTGGCGCGTGTGTGTGTGTGTGTGTGTGTGTGTGAGAGATTGTTAGCATGCCATGGTCCCATCTCCTTACCACCCCACTGCTGGCGCACCTGTTAACAGCATCTATCTGTTGAGCTTCCTTGTAGTTTTCTTTCCATCAGCTTTACTCAACCATTTCCTGCCCATTTTTATGAGCTGTGAACATGTTATGTGCTTGTATATTAAGAGTGTAGACCAGTAAATGATCAATAAAAGAACATGCACCTGTGTCCATTTATTGGGATTATTATATGGCACACTCTCTGTTGCACAGGTGTATTTGTGTTGTGTTGTGAGAGGTGGTTAGATTTTTGAAGCACCTCCTATGTCTGCGTATTCTGACATCTCCCACATGTACACACATGTGCACACACAAGTAAACTGCAAACGCTTTCTTGCACTTCCTTTCTTAGTGACGTCCCTGCCTTCTTTTGCTGGCATTAGTTCTCATTCTGTACAAACAACACGGCACCAAACCTGAAATTCTCCTTCGGTTGAGTCAGATGACAAGTTACTGAAAGAACTGGTTTGTCATGGAAATGTTTACTAATCCTTGTCCTATTTTTCAGGTTTTACCTTTCTTTGCATCAATGTTTGAAGATATTAAAAAAAAAAACACACAAAAACTTCCTCTCTCATCACCTTTAGCTGGTCCCGGGTCAGTCAGGTCAGCCTGTGTATGCTGATTTCCTGCTTCAGGCACAAATATCAGTCTTTGCACATTTGTCATGTGAACTTTTAGGGTGATTTCTTTCCTTTGATTCTAAAAGTTGGGGTTAGTGATAAGTTGTCACCATCTCATTTTATCACAATTTATTGTTACAGTTCCCTACAACCTCCACATCCAGTGTTTCCCCCTGAAATTAGGAAGAGGTGAAGGTCCCTCACCAGAGTCTAGAGTACGTGTAAATGAGCCCACAGGGAGAAAATGCAGCAGTGGACACTCATGCTGCTTAATGCAGGTGGTTATAATGAAGGTTGCTTAACTTATTGCAAAAATTCAAGTGTTGTGGGTTTTTGAGCTTGTGGTTCCCCACAGCCAATTTGAAGTCTGTTTTGGGAGTTTTTAATTATTTATTGCTCTATTCTCCTGCAGTTGAAGTTTAAGGTGTTTTTCAAAGGATTGTAAACCATTCAGAATTCAATTTAAAGTTCATTCTTGGCCTTAGAAACTGCCATGTTTAAACGGTTTGCCTCAAGATTCATTAACTGCTCTGAAAGTTTCTCAAAGCCACAAAAAAAAAAAAAACCTTAATCTAACAATGTAATTTGGTACTAAAGTCTGTTTATGAACGATTTATATCCTTTCACTGTGGTTAAAAGCCTGGTGGGGTTCATTTGTGTGTGCTCCTGTGGTTCCACTGAAGCTCCTCTATGTGAAAGATGTGCTTCAGCAGAGCTTAGTGTGGCAAATCCAGCTAATCCTGAATCAGTTCCATCATGACGGATCCAGGGACTGGTGGGGAGGGGCCGGGATTACTGGGAGCCCCTCTCGGTGCAGGGTGCTGACCACAGTACTGAAAAGAGGGTTGGCCACCATTGCTTAGGGATGACAAACAGAAGGGGCCTTGCCATAAAGGGAGATGCCAGGGTCAGCTTTGGCTAGTTTTCGGTATCAGGTAGGTGCTCAGTCACAAGGGGATTTGGAGGAATTGTCAAATCCATAAGAATGATTTGACTCCAAGCTGTTTTTCTTAGATCTGTGTATTGCAAAACAACAATGTTAAAACTCATGAAAGTAGAGCATTTGCACACCTGAGTCACATGCAAGTCTCTTTTGTTGTTAGAATAAATAAACTCTTACCAGTATTCACTGGTTATTTTTAGTTGTCTGGCAGGACTGTTGTGCACACAGGTTTTTACGATTCTGCCAGCAGCCTTGAAAAGGTGAAATATTACTCAGGTGAAGATGTATTCTGGCCCTGAGCGCCACACAACTATCAGTGTTCACATAAAGATTAGGTAACGGTCGAAAACACATGAACAAACACCAATTGCCATATAAGCGGGCACACGTGCCTTTTCTGTTTAAGTAACTTCAAGGAGTGTATTATAGTAAACGTGGGATCATGTAGTGTCACCTTATCACCGGATTGTATAAGGACCTGTGTTTTGACGTGTTTTATCCACCTGCATCAGATTAGACTTTAGGTGAGCCTGGATAAAGAACACAGCTAGATTTTGTAGCCGTAGTCTGGCCTTGTAGGACGTGCGTGGATATGTGGGTGCTTATACAGGTTAAGCAGAGTGCATGCTCTTCTTTTTTAAGTGTTTTGTGAGATGATGGAGAAGGGCACTAAGGGTTGCATTTAAAAGCAGGGATATAGCTTGGATGTGTTTCTAAATCAAACACCACCCTCCACCAGGTTGTTCCTACTGTAGTTATTGTGATAAACTGGAGACACAGAGTGTATAATTTAATTTTTTAAAAGTTTGTGTTATTTCAAGAGGTTTAACAAAAATATTCCATTAAATGTTTAATGCTTTCATGGCAGTTTCATGGTGAGATGTGGGCTTTTTTTTTTTTTTCTCCTCTCTTTTTTTCCCCCCATGACAAATGAAGGCGTTAAAAGCTCTGGAGGAGTTGATTCAAGGCGAACAATTTGATGTGGTAGCTATTCATGGAAATTCTGAATGTGTTTTGTGAAGGAGGGAATCGCTGGGCTGAAAAATAAAAATGGAGGCAACAACAGCTTTCAGTCTTAACAGATGCACTTTGCAGTTGTTATGAAGCAGAAAACTATCCATAGAGGAAGTAGGTTTTTCTAGCAGGTTGTAAACAGGTTTTTTTTTTTTTTTTTTTTAATGCCGTAAAGATGGAGCCAGCCTCATGTGGCCTCTAGAGGAGCTGCAGTTTTTGACACTCGATTTGAACTCCCTGTGAAATTGGTCCATTCTTCCTTTCATTTAGTTTACAGTTGCACTGTGGTCATGTGCCACACAATGTGGAGGATTCTGGAAACAGAGCAGACTGTCCTTCAGCATGACAGCATTTTGTTTTTGTCCCAAATAAAGGATTCATGATCACACATTACTTCAGTCTGTTATTTAAGTCCCATTGTCTGAGACATTAGTCACTAAATTGCTGAGTTGCTCAATCCATTGATATGCTGTTGCCTGCCTTTTGACGAAGCCTCATGACACACCTTGCTTAACTGGGGGTTTTGGTGTCAGCACCTGTCCTACCACAGAGGAATTTCACAGGAGGGTGACCAGCCACTGCTACGTGTGTGTGTGTGTGTGTGTGTGTGTCTTTCATCTATCCTGGAAAAAACCCGTGCATCCCATTCACATGAGGCAAGCTGAAGGTTGCTAAATACAGTTCTTGGGCATTACTTTCATTATGAGCTGAGGGCATGTAAAGAGTTTTTGTGCTCTGACTACTCAGTGCGTTGGTGTGAGTGAAGGGCAATCAAAAAATCAATCTTTTACTGTTCCATTGAAATCTAGTGTATTGCAGTGCTGCAGATTCCACTGTGCTGAGGATCCTTGCAGCAGATGCAGTTTTAACTCCATTTTCAGGAGCTTGTGTTGAAAGAAAACTGTTTGTTTGAACTTTGCCTCTTGGCAATAATGCATCTGCTATAATGTAATGTTCAACTGGGGATGGTGTGACCCTCACAGGGCCTGTTGCCTAACCTACAGGAACATGTCACATGACTTTTTTTTTGCTACATTATAGTTATCACATGAAACACAAACAAGATCTTTCTCCAGCAGAGCCAGGGCTGTCGGTAAAGGTCACATCACACTAACCCATGACCGACACTTTCTAAGGAAAGCGGAGGAGCGAGCAGGTACTCGCACATGTGGAGAGTTGGCTGAACAGTTTATATGAGTACTCTTCTGTCATCCAGATTTTATACCTGAAATACTGCTGGGAAAATGTTGCACAGCAGCCTTTATTTATTTTTTTTTAATGTTCTGTCACATCATTGGTGTGTTGACAGAGGAGAGCGTTTGAGTTGTCCGGGATTAGTTTGAATGATGTTGCTGCCACCTTGTGGAGATTCTGTGTCAGTTATGTCACAGACTTTCATAAGCACTGCTCAGCAGTAATGACGTGGGAGTGGCGGCCTTTCACGTGGTCATTAAGGAAAATGCTGTCATAAGTGACAAGATCCACGTGGCAGTGCTTCAAGCAGTATACATAACAGTATATAACGGGCAGTATGTTTACACAACCACCTCCTTACAACCGCCTGAAAGGCTGAGACGATAAAAGAAGGTGACTGCTTCATATCACCAGGTCTGATTGTTTGACATGTTGCCACTTCAGCTTTTTTTTTAAATTTCTATACCGTAGTAAACATTTTTTTAAATGTCAATTGTCAGCCTCCCATTAAGCATATATTATCAGTTTAAACATGTATCACCATCTTATTCAATGGAGAAAAAAAAAAAAAGCTTCTATGATTTGTATATTATTGAATGCATAATATGCTCTGTTCCCTCACAGGTCACTTTATTAGGTATACTTTGCTAGTACCAGGTTGGACCCCCTTTTGCCTTTGGAGCTGCCTTCATTCTTTGTGGCGCAGATTCAACAAGGCGCTGGAAACATTCGTCAGATTTTGGTTCATATTGATGTGATAGTGTCACACAGTTGCTGCAGATTTGTCAGCTGCACATTCATGAGGCAAATTTCCTTCTCCACCTCATTCCAAAGGTGCTCTGTTGGATTGAGATCTGGTGAACTCAATGTCATATTCAATAAACCACTTTGAGCTTGTTGCCAGAAGCAGCCATCAGAAGATGAGTACATTATGGTCATAAAGGGCTTCTACTGTCTAATTTTGGTGATCCTGTGCAAATTGTAGCCTCAGTTTCCTGTTTTTAGCTTATAGGAGTGGCACTGGTGTGGTCTTCTGCTGCTATAGCCCATTTGCTCCAGGATTCAACATTCAGAAATCCTCCTCTGTATACCTTGGTTGTAATGAGTGGTTATTTAAGTTACTGTTGCCTTCCTGTCAGCTCAAAGCAGTCTGGCCAGTGTCCTCTGTCTTTTGGTATCAACAAGGCGTTTTTGCCCAGAGAACTGCTGCTCACTAGATGTTTTCTCCTTGTTGAATCATGTGTGTAAACCCTAAAGAGGGTTGTGTGTGAAAATCCCAGTAGATCAGCAGCTTGTTAAATACTTAGACCAGCCCATCTGGCACCAAAAACCATGCTACGATCCAAGTAACTTAAATTTATTTTCTTCCCCCATTTTGATGCTCAGTTTGAACTTCACGTCTTGACCATAATGAGAAATACAGCATAATTTTTTTTATTTGCTCTTTTTTTGGTTTTGTTTTTCTTTTCTTTTTTTGTAGGGAAGGGACAGAATCACAGACTAAAAGAGTAATATTTATGATGCTGATAGTAGTAGTAGTATTAGTAGTAGTAGATGATATTAATTATTCTCTCCTTCACCTGTTGTAACTTTCCTCTTCGCTGTCTTCTCTCCTTGTCTTCCCCTGTAGGTGATCACCTGCTTTGGCCTCGCTGTGGTGTCATGCCGCTACGTGGGCTTCGCCGTGGTGGCCTTGTTGGTGGAGATAAACTCTGTGTTCCTCCATCTCAGGCAGATCCTGCGCATGGCCAACATGGGCGCTTGCACACTGTATCGCGTCAACAGCATGATCAACCTGGGCACGTACGTGGTGTTCCGTATCAACACGCTGGCCTGGATGACCCGGTGGCTGGTGCTCAACAGGGACAAGGTGCCCCTCCTGGCCTACACGCTAGGCAGCGTGGGCATGGCCATCATGACTGCCATGAACATTGTCCTCTTCTGCCGGCTGCTCAGGAGCGACTTCTTAAAGAGCAGCACCCGGGAGGCCAAGAAAGAGAAAGAGACATAGAGAGGAGAGAGGAGAAGCATTACTGTACTGTACGTTACTGTACATCAGCACTCTGTGACTGACATTTGATACTGGTTTGCCTGCATTTAAAATACTTATAGCTGGGAAACAGAGATATCTGCATCTCACTTACATTACAGGTACATGAACTCCAAGTGTAATCAAACACCCTCACCTCAAATCCATCTACCTATCAGCTGCAGTTTTTTTTTTTTTTTTTCTAGTTCAGTGCTTCAAAGAAACAAATCGAGGCCTTGTGAAATGACACCAAATGCCTTATTGTCACAGGGCGTTTCAGCTAAATCAATCCTAAAATGTAGCTCGCGATAAGTGATGATGCACTGAGCCCTCTAATGTCCACAGCCAGTGGAAACGGAAAATGATATAAAATATCGCTCTTTACTTTAGACAGTAATCTTTTATTCATATATAGACATATATCTCTATACATAAGTCACACACATGTCATGCTGTTGTGAGTTAATTCTTCCAGTGGAGTCCAAATCCTCCCGCTGTTTACCGCTCACACTGAAGAGGTGAATGGCTTTCCCACCAAATCTCCTCACCTTAAAAACGTCTGCTACCTCAGAGAACTTGCAGCAGTTCTTCGCGCTTTCTAACATGAACACTCGCTTTGCTGTCAGTGATTGGCAGATTGTTTCTTGCTAGCAAAAAAAAAAATGTATTAAGTACAAGAAAATGTATGCTATGAAATAAAAGAATCAAGCAAATACCCATCTTCGCTTGAGGAAAGAACAATAATGACTAGGAGAATATTAAAGTAAAATATTTAGCTTTGATGTCACAAAAACTTTTACATATATTAGAAGTACCTAATTTAATCCTGATACTCAACACAGCTGGTGCCCTTTGGACCTGCCCAGCTGTTAGGTCGGTAAACCTCAGAGGAACAAATCAAAATTTTGACTCGATTGTTTCCTGGATCATTACAGACATCCCTGTCCATCAGCGGGTAGCTATGCTTAAACTTGAACCCTGTGAAGTGAAAGGAAAACAAAGCAACCTAAATTATGTCGATAGTTGCATAAACTGCTGTTATTAATTTGTGTAGATTTCTGCAGTGTGCCGTGGAGTGTGCGGTCTGCAGTAGGAGCTTTCAGACTGGCAGGAATTGGCAGCACATTCCTGCACCTCACCTCAGTGACCTCAGCTGAGCCAAGACCACCAGAGAGGCTCATCTTTGCAATCCCACCTTTAGTTGTGCAGTCGCCAATGAGCACGACAGATAGCAGAGAAATTTCTGAGGTGGCAGGAACAAACAGGTCTGAGATCTGTGAATACAGCAGACTAGTACACACACGGCTGCTGCACGGCTCACAGCATTATAGCCCTTCTATGGCATGGAAATAATTTTAATGCCATTCAATTTTTTGTTTGTTTGATTTTGTGTATATTCAGTGTTTAATTGGTTTATTGTATAACTTTGTAATTTATTTGTACTAAAAAAAATGTTGTGGATTTAAGATGGCGCGGCGTTCAACAAGTTTTCCTGTTGTTGATTATAGTGAAGCTAATATGATTGTGTTAAGTCACACTGTTGGGGGGGCCTTTTTTGCCACTTGTTTTTCTCTTTGTTCTCTCCACATACAGTTCCCACCCACCCACACCCCTCCCAGTTTGAGGGGAAGTCTTTATTCATCTCAGCTTGAATCTGTTTATGTTCAGGCCCCAATACCAGGCTGTCCAGCCCCATTACAAGCACAGTGAACAGCTTTTCTAAAGGAAACTTGGAAGTCCAAAATGTAAACTTAGGAAATGACACTGTTTGGGGAAAAGACCAAAAGTTTGTTATTGTTACAGATGATTTCAAGCCTTCTTTAATTTGCCCTTTTTGAATTTCTATTTTGAATGTTTAATTTGCTTTTTTTCTTTTTAGGGCAGCTTTGTTGTTATAGTGAAGAAAACTGATACCAATTGAAGTTCTTCATGACAAGCAAGCTTACACTTGTGAATGTGCTGTATAAGGCTGTAAAGTTAATGAAATCGTGCACGTATGGTTGTATTTGTTCATTATGTTGCTGTGTGCTTTAATGAATTGTGACACACCTTAGCACCCAAGTCATATTAATGCCCTAATGATTTGAAAAAAAAATCTGCAGTTTCTGCCTTTTTTTTTTTTTTTTTTTTTTTTTGGATCACCTGTAAGGCTTTGATTTCCAAATGTGATTGTGCCCGATTTAATATTGGTGGCTAGTGGTCATAAGGAGAAAATATTTAGGATGTAAGTGCAGAGAAAGTGGCCATCATGCACAGTAGATGTGTTTGAGAATAATAAAGACCGCTCTCTTTATCAGAACCCACAAATTATAATTAGTCTCTGTGAGCCCTTGTTTATTCATTTATGGAGTTCCTTTTTTTCTGCTCAAGTGATAACAGTGGAGATTATTACACTGTGCAGCTTGTCAAGGTCTTAGGAAAAAAAGAAATACTGTATTAAAGCAATGAAGACTGCTTTAAGTTCTGAAAGCAAAAATCATCCTTTCTCTGGTGCATCAAAATGTCACATATAAATATAATGGTGTAAATATAACTTTTATTTTTACATTTTTTACATGTTTTGGCAAAATTGCTTTGTAATTAAATTTCCAATTTTTATGTTTGTATAATAATGTTATTCGTTTAACGTGACATCAAAAAGAAATAAAAAGAAATGAATGTTGCGCTTTATGTTCATCTGCAGATTTCTTGATTAATCCTGGGATTATAAAAGAATCCCAGCGTCAGGTGAAGGTCCACATCAGGAGTGTCCAACTCAGTGTAGTTCATGGGCAATGTGACCCAGTTTGATCTCAAGTGGGCCAAACCAGTATTTTTTTTTTTTTAATAATAAGTTTTATTAAGTTTTATCCTTGCATGAAGTAACACAAACCTCATAACTCAAAACCAAAAGAAAATAAGAAAAAAAAAAAAAGGCATGTACAACAATTCACATATAACAACATGGATCTGCAAATGGAGGATAAGTTACCATCAAGGGCAATGTCCGGGTGCACATCATAAAAATCTTGACTTGTTCTTGCTGTTTCCCCATAGTATGTATATACCAAAACTGTCCCATTGTTCATTGCTTATATCATCCTTTGCAATCAGTCTCGCCGACATTTTTTCACATGCAACAGTTTCCATCATCTGAGTTCTCCACATATTCAGTGTGGATCCATGTTTTTGAGTATAGTGAGAAGTTTTACATTTCTTATGTACCTCTTGCCAGACCATTTTCGAATGTTCTAAGATATGGTTAATTGCTTTTTTAGATTTATTTCTAGCTATTGGCGTAAGAGCTTCAATTGGCTTGAAAGGGAAGGTGATTTCTTGTTCAATTTGTACCCAGTCCAGTTCAGCACCAATCCTCTCCCAGTGTCTTGTGACCCTAGCCATCTCAAAAGAGATGCTGTAGTGTTTTATGTTTGGCAAAGATAGACCCCCTCTCTTCTTTGACTCACATTATTTTTCTGTACGGATTCTAGGCTTCTTCCTATTCCAAAGAAATTGTTTTATCATTTTGTCATACCTTTCTAATAGTTGCTTAGGAATGGTCATAGGAGTCATCCCAGTAACGTAGTTAATTTGTGGTGCCACAACCATTTTAATCATGTTTATTTTACCCCATAATGTTATATATAAGTTACTCCAATTATCCATATTAACTTGTATTTTGTCTATACTTTCAGCATATTAACTGTCATAATTTCTCTTATATCTGGGTCTAATTCTATCCCTAAATATTTCATACCCTTTGGTAACCATTTAAAATTAAACGCAGCTAGTTGATTGTATGTACAGCTTTGTGATACTGGCATAGGTTTGTGCCAGTTAATATGATAACCAGAAATTCAGTAAAAGTATTGTTCACTTTTAGTGGAGCATCTATTAACATGCCGCTAACAAGCGAAAGATCCCCGGGAGGAGAAACATCCCTTTAGGGTTGCATCAGGAAGGGCATCTGCTGTAAAACTTTGCCAAATCAAACATGCACAGCTGCTAAAGTATTCTTTATTTATGAAAAATCAGTACTATTTGAACAATGTCTACTACTACTTTGGAGTGTGGGAGGAAACTGGAGAAAACCCATGCAGGGAGAACATGCAAACTCCACACAGAAAGGCCCCAATTGGCTGGTGGATTTAAACCCAAGACACTTATTGCTGTGAGACAACAGTGTGTCCCACCGCACCGCCCTGTCAAGTCAAAGCACCATAATGTGAGAATTCATTGCTACAGTCAATATTTGAAGTGGATAAAGTATTAATAAAACTTGTGTCCTGTTTTTCATCTTTACACGTAAAACTACTTTCTGTGGAGCAAAACTTTCCCACTGAGATGGTGCCAGCATCTAGAATGCCTTTTTCACATTTCCACCAAAAAAGCTGACACAAACAGCACTTCTGGCCACCAAAGCTACAAACAAGAAATTTACCAGTGATTGGCAGCTGCAGCCCACAGATTCTGTCCATCATGCATTTCCTCCCCAAGGAAATTAACCCAGCTTCTGTGAGTTACACATTGCTCATTGGTTCTCAAACCTGTCACAGTGTTGGCTGCTTCCCACCCCAAGTAAAGTAAAAATGTAAGTCATCTTGAGGTTTTACTCATCATAAAAGAATAAGCTTTGAAGAGGCAATAATATACCGTAATTGTGATTCCACACAGATCTATGGGGGTGATCTGGATGTACTGATGGAGTGCTGATATAGCTCTTGGGATGAAACCATCTCTGAGCCTTGAGGTCCCAACATGGAAGGCTCTGCAGTGCTTGCCAGATGAGAGGAATTCAAATGGGCTGTGGCATGGGTGGGCAAGGTCCACACAGAGATTTGTAGCTTTCCTGAGGCACGGTGTGTTGTAAATGTTCCCCAGATCTTCTGTGCTCTTGACACAACCTGCTGTAGAGCTTTCTGCCTAGCTGCTGTGTGCTCTTTGGAAGAGATATTGCCATGAATTAAGCCAATTCAGAAGAAAATGACTGAGGTAATAGCTTTTGTGTATCAATTACTCTTACCAATTAAAGTGTTCTTGTACCATTACTTTAAAAAAAAGGGGGTTCTTGTGGTGTCATGAGGTTGCTCCAATGATCTTTGGATGGCTCTTTTAAAAAAAAAAATATTTTGAGCAATTTTTTCTATTATTGACAAGATAACACCCTTGTAGGATGTGTTACGCACCTTAAGTCACATTCCTTGTACATCAAATAACTCTCAAAAGGTCCTGATGCCCTCATGTCGAGAACCACTGCAGCTGCCTTCTTGTATCTCTGTCCATGGTCCTGGAATCACACTCATCATATCAAAGTGCACAAACTAAACACATTGGCAGGTTCGTTTTCTAATTATTCTTCATTTTTCCTCGTCTACACGAGGCCTTAAAGTTTTGCGTCTTTACTCCCACGAGCTGCGTATTGATCATCCACAGCAGCGATATGCCGCTTCCTCCAATCAGCTGCCGGACTGACTCTGTCGTACGACGTTCTGATCACGATGGCTTGTTTTCATCATCATCTTCGTCTCACTGCTCATCCAGCAGCTTGATCCCTCAGTCGGTGGGAGCGGAGGAAAGGTGCGCACGTTAGAAAAAAAAAATGGACTGCGCACTTTCCTCGTCGGTTTTTATACCAGCTTCACCTTCTTCCTACTGACGATCGACGCTGCAGATGTTGCAGCAAGGATTGTTTTTGTTGTCGGCGGATCGCGGTGCCATGCATCGTTTTGCATTTTTACGCACCCATCCAGACTCATCTTCCTCCTCCTCTTCCACTAATCAAACGGCGTCACATGCTGCTGAAAAGCACTTTAACGCTCCAGATAAAATGTCTTTGGGTGAATGCCGCAGCCTGCAGGATTTGGACCGACGCTGGAGGCCAGTATGCCCGGATCAGAGGACGTTCTTATAACACTAGCAAATCACATTTCTTAAATTGTGGTACTTAACATCAGTTTAAAGGTAAGCAAGGACACTAGCATCGACTTATTTTCTAACGAAAAGCCCATCGAGATTATCGATCAGGCTGCATTTTGAGGGGATGGTTTCTCCCGTTTCTGTTGATATATATTTTTTTTTTCTCCAGGTTATCAATACCTTATTTATAGCTCCAGCATGACCTCAATTCAGAACATGCACTTCTCACTCAGTGCCACTGCTAAGACAAACTTACGTGTAGCTGCTGGACCTTTAAGGTGTAATCTGAATTTATAAGTTGGTGCCTTGAAAGTGCGTGCTGGTGGAGTAAACGCAGATTCTCTCCCCCTTTCTTCTCTTGTCTATTTAGACAGCCATGGGTGATGAGACGAGCTTGTCTCAGCAGATAGAGAGTGTGGAGAGGAGCATGGTGTTCCTCAGGAAGGAGCACCTCACTATGCTCCACGGTCTTCACCTGGAGATCCTCTCCCTGCAAAAGCGATGCACAGGTGAGGGGTTCTGCTGCTGTTTCTGCTGCTGCTGTATGTGAAAAGTGCTAAAAAAAACTTCACGTGACCCCAAATTTCCACAGACACTAAAAATATAGTTAACCTTATAACCCTTAACTAATCAAAGGGGGTACTTTCCAGCTTCTTTAAACCAGTTTTCCTCTTGAGTTTAGGCTATATGTTTATTTTAAGGGACTTTTGTTAATTTATAGCAGATAATGTTCAAGATTTCATATTGTCAGTCTCCAAAGTGTGTTTATTATTCAGAACCAGGTTAAAAAGAGAGAGAGAGAGAAAAAAAAAGGATACTTAATATTTTCAATCAGTAATCATTTGAGCTCTTATGACTTCACATTTAAGTGAAGGATCCCTTTGGCTAATCCTCTTTAGGCATTGTTGGCGTTTTCTTTTTAGCTGCTGCAGCTCTTTATTAATCAGCAAGAATCTCATTGACCCTTTACACTGAGAAAGGATTTACGGAGATTTCAGATAACAGCCTTCTTTAAATGGGTTTTTAACCTTATAATAAACCATCAAGCCAAGCACTCAGATATTCTGATTCTGTCCAGGTGGAGCCTCAAGTAAACTAAAGCTGATTTTAATGATTTCACTTAATTTTATTTTAATATTGAATTTTGAAGGCACTACATCCAGTAAAGTTAATACCAGTGTGTGTGTGTGTGTGTGTGTGTGTGTGTAGTCCTCATTGTTCTTCTAATGTGTGTCTGCAGCACCAGTCAGTGCCAGACAATGGTTACATGATGATGTCATGCTACAATTCCTGTAGATTGCATCATTTCCTGTTTGGTGCCTAATGGATGGTGCCTTCTACCATTCAATCAAGCATGCAGATGCACATGAAAACACACTCTCTCTCTCTCTCTCTCTCTCTCTCTCTCTCTCTCTCTCTCACACACACACACACACACACACACACACACACACACACACACACACACACACACACACACACACACACACACAGACTCTGGTATTAGCTTTCGCTTGAGGATTTTTTTTTTTTTTATTCCTGTCTAACCATTAAGCCTGTTAGTAATTCTAGCCTAAAATAGATCATCACTGGATGGGATGTGAATCCTGCTATGTGAGCAGATTTTTGTCCACAGACATACACAAACATTAGTTAATTACCAAATATAGAAACACACATGGATTGTGATTAATCCATAGATGCTATAGTTTTAGTAATCCATATGAAGGGGATTGTAGGGGGAGAGCATGGAGGAAGGGCTGTGTCCATTATTTCTCCTGCACACATGTGACATCTGGTCGGTACAGCTGTGTGTGGCAATGACACCACCAACAGAGAGAGTACTGCCGCCTCTTTTCCTTCTCCTCTCCTCTCATTTCTATGGGCTCTCCCACTATAATGTGGGGCTTCTACAGATTATTTATAGTATTTTTTTTTTTAAGGGGGGTCCACATGGAGCTACAGTTATATTTCTGTCAGCTGCAAGAAAACAAAGCCAAACCTGCAGAAAGACAGCCCGGTACATTTCTGTCCCAGAATTGCTTGTGCACAAATAAATCATCTTCCCAGAGCAGCTGGTGGCATTGGCCTGCTCTCCAATTTGGTTTTGCCTTTAATGTTCACATTCTTCAGCTGTTTCTGTGGGATTGCACTCACTAAAAACACACAAGATCTCCTGTTGCTGCTGAGCATCCCTAAATCTTCTTATGAAGCTGTCATCTCTTTAAGGCAAAGCTAAAACCATCATACCCATCATACCCAAACTCACTGAAACAGACATAAAGAAAAGCAAAGATGAGGCCTGTGCAGCTGAGTGTATGCTTTTCTGCATGTGGGAAATCTTGTAGTTAGTTGTCTTTTCTGAACATCTTTTACGTATAACTTGAGGCAGTGAAAAACAGATAGGCTAATGCAGTTTGCAGAAGTCAGGTGTATGCTGCCAGCTCGCTAATATATAGTGTGGAAGGGTACTGCAAGGTTGAGCTGATGATGTTACTGTGCATATTAGTTCTGCCTTTCTACTGCTGACCTCTTTTTTTTTTTTCATTGTTCTCAACTCTCAGAGCTTCCTCATCAGCATAAAGGCGCTTCTGTCTTCCTGAACTACAAACTACATCAGTGTTTGTAGCTGAGGTCTTTTTCTCTGATGTAATGTGTTCATTGTGCATACCGGAAATTAGTCAGGGCGTGCGTTTGTCCTTACAGATATCTTTGCAGCGTTCAAGGTTGAATTGACTGAACAAAAGCCCCGAATGCTCAGTCAGGCTGCAGGAGATAAGACTGACCTACAAGGTGTTACACACACTGGGTGTTGCAATGTGCTGAGTGCCTCATTTTCATTGTTTCAGGAATAGTTCCTAGAATCATGCTAATTTCTCAGATTTCTGCTGGTAAATGAATTTCATAAAGGCTCATAGAAGCTATGAATGAGGATGATAACTAGGAAATAAGACCTATTGAAACCTCTCACATTTGGCTGCAATCACTGAGCCTGCCTTTTTGGAGCTCCCTTCCTCTTTGCCCCCTTTACTTTTTCTGTCCTACCTTCTTTCCTTCCTTTCCTTCCTTTCCTTCCTCCCCTCTCCACCCCCCATCTGTCTTTTTCTCTTCATGCCAGCTGCATGGGTGGGCGTGCTACAGTATCCTGACTGCAGAGGGAAGGAGAAAGGGTGTGACAGAGAGAGCAAGAGGAGAAGAAAGGCTAGGAATAACCAATACATATGTATCGTTCCAGACTGATCTTTATACACTACAAATATTTCCTTAAGAAAATCACCTCAGGTTCACTGCTGATAATTTCTGAGACCACATCGGACTTAAATACGCATGGAGAGCTCAAGAGAATAAGAGTTTTTCTGGTCATGGGGGAATTAAATGAAGCTAGTTCACACAAACACCAGCCACTGTGTTGCAGTGTGTGCAGAATAAGCTGAATGTGGAGATTTTCCTGCTGCTGTCAGGCTGCTTTGAATGACTGTCGAGAGATGACTGACAGGACAGACACAACCAGCAGTCTGCCACCCCCACCCCCACACACACAAACACCCACAGATAGGCAGAAATATAGTCCAAAAAACACTGAATGACTGAATATTTCAGTCTGTCACATTGTCTTATCAGAAATTATGTATTGTATCAATCTAAAAATATGTGAGATATATTGTGAGGATCTTACACTAACACCATTCACCACTATTGCTTCTGCCTACACTGATTTACAAAAAAAAAAAAAAAAAAAAAAAAAAGCAATGCAGTAATGGCTTTGATTGGATGAGTTTTATTGTCCAGAAAAGCTGCTGAGTGTCTACTGCCTCTAATCCCCTTGTTTTTTTATGGCACAAGTGAAATGGACTCAAAGGCGAGCCACTAATGCGAGACATAAAAGTCAGAATCACACACACTAAATGAGAGACACAAATACCACAGTAAGATACACATCTTCACTTGAGTGCTATAATAAAAACTAAAGAACTAATCAAAGAATATATTACACCTTTCTATGATATGATAGGTGAAATGGATGACAATGATTATCTTTTCATCATGGTACCTGTTAGTGGGTGGCATATGCTACAGAGCAAGCAAACATTTTTTTTTCTGCTTTCTTTTTTTGGCCTTTTACAACTTTTTATTTGATAGTATACAGTGGAGAGAGACAGGGGGAAGGCATGTGGTAAATGGCAACAGGTCGGGATGCGAACCTGTGCTGTCTGCACCGCTGCCAATGTTCGTGGCATACATGGTTGCCTGCTCATCCACTGAGCCACTTGGGCGCCCCAGCAAGTGAACATTTTGTCCTCAAAGTTGATGAGTTAGAAGCAGAAAAAAAGGATGTGAGAGGGTTTGACAAGGGCAAATTGTGATGGCTAGGCAACTGGATCAGAGCATCTCCAAAACTGCAGCTCTTGTGGGGTCTTCCCAGTCTGCAGAGCTGGACCACAGAGCAATGGAAGAAGGTGGCCTGGTCTGATGAATCATGTTTTCTTATACATCAAGTGGATGGCCAGGTATGTGTGTGCTACTTACCTTGGGAACACCTGGCACCAGGATGCACCAGAAGGCAAGCCAATGGGGGCAGTGTGATGCTTTGGACAATGTTCTGCTGGGAAACCTTGCATCCTGCCATCCACGTGGATGGTACTTTGACACATACCACCTACCTAAGCATTGTTGCAGACCATGTACACCCTTTCATGGAAACAGTATTCCCTGATGGCTGTGGCCTTATCCTGCTGAATGGCAGGATAATGCTCCCTGCCACAAAGCAAAAATGGTTCAGAAATGGTGAAGCACAACAATGAGTTACAGGTGTTGACTTGGCCTCAAAATTCCCCAGATCTCCATCCAATCAAGCATCTGTGGGATGTGCTAGATAAACAAGTCTGATCAGTCAGTGGCTCCATCATGTAGTGCTTTACACATTTGCCTAACAAGTGAAAGATTTCTGGTTTGATGCTAGGAGGAGACACAAATTCTTTTGGGGTTGCAACTGGTGTAAAAACTCAGCCAAATCAAGCATGATGTGAGACAGCATTGGTAAAAAAAAAGCTATGGAAAGAATGTATATATTGAAATGTTTTGTTACCTGCTGTGGTAACACTTTGTGAATAGGGAAGCAGCTTTTTTTTTTCTACTGATTTCACTGAGAACTGCTAATATGGGGATGCCAACTTGATTGAGCAGGCAACCCATATGCCAAAAGGTTGAAGGGGCCTGTGTTTGATTTCGTGTACAATAAAGACTGCAAAATGACCTAAACAATAATAATAATTAAAAAAATATGGCAAATGTGGCAACTGTGTCTGTACAGCTACAGTACAGAAAGTTGTTGTTTTTTCCTTTCCAGACTGTGGCAGTCTCTGGCACTTAGTCTTTGATGTAAAGTTTCAGATTTTGTTTCATAAATTATGCATGAGCTCGCTGTGAATGTACTGCATCGAGCATCTGTTATGTTAACCAGCAGCAAACAGAAACTGTCAGCATACAGCTTTAATAAGACTCTCCAGCCCCACTGATCGTCTGCATTTAATCTCTGATTATATGATTTCTCTCTCTTCCCGCCATCTTTGTCTGTCTCTTGCATTTTTCAGAGTTGACAAGTGAATTGAAGATGAAGCCTCCAGGCAGGAGTCAAATAGGTATGTTTGAGTTCACATCCACTCACTGCATAAGCTCTTCCTCGCCCTCCTCTGTCACAAATCTCTCTCTGCTGGGCCTGTCTGTGTTTGCGCCTCTTGGATTTTTGTCATCTTTCTTTGGTCTTGAAGACACAAAGACATGTACATGTTTACATCTCCCCAAGCCAGTTTTCCCTCACCATGCTCAACCTCAGCCCCCAGATGACCCCTATCTGTCTCTGCCTGCATCAGTCTGTCCTTCCACCCTCCCATCCCCCAGGGGACAGAGCCTTGTCAGCCACCCCTATCTCTCTCTTCTGCAGGGAGGGAGGAGTCTCTGGTAAACCAATATATAGGCCATATCTTGGCTGAAAAGTGCACGTGCGTTTGTCCACATGTATGAAAAGAATCTGCAGCTTCACACAAAAGATGAAGAAACAGTCATAGCGGGTAAAGCTCAGTGCAGAGATAGGTACCATTTTGTCACAGCAAATTAGAGACAGACTCCAGAAAGAGAAGTCAAAATGCTGGAGAAATGTGTGTGTGCTTGCAAAGAGTAAAGGGGGGGCTGCATTACTCAGCCATTAGACCCCATCTCCTTTATCCAGTGCAGGTTACCCCCCCTGCCCCCCACCCTACCGATCTATCGTGCAGCACAGCCCTGTGTTCTCCACCCCACCCTGGCAAATTGATCCATCCTCTTTTTCTTCTTCAGCTCTTCTTTTTTTTCCTCAAGGTCCCAACGGGGGTGTCCACTTACAGACTTTGCTGAGTGCGAGAGAGAAATGTAGGAAAAGAGAGAGGGAGAGAAAGGAGAGAAGTAACCAGAGGGAGAGAGGAGGGCAATTAAGGCAAAAGGAAAGTCGGGAGAGTGCAGTCAGCTGCAGACATGGAGGGGTATGGAAGGACGTAAAGTTTACATTAGGCAATCTATAGTTAGCGTAAGAGTTTAATTGGGGTGTGGTGATGAGCAACAGAAAAGCTGATCGGCCTTCAGAGGATCAATCCTGGCAGACAAATGTAGAAAATAAAGAACAAAATGAGGAACACAAATGAAAAACAATATAAGGACAGTCATAGACTGTGAAATGAGATGACTATAAGTTGTGAGATATTACAGTTTGAACCTCAAATTCAAAAATGCATCCGTATATGAAGCAACTTATTAGGATTCTCCAGACTGGTTTCCCCCTGGGCAGGAGGGTCAGTGCCGGCCTCTGTGGTTGTAATCTGCTGCTCCTCTAGCAGCTTCTCCAGCTCAGTTAGCCCTGAGGTAACTGCACTGACTCAGGGGTTTTCATCCGTATATCCCTCTCATCCCTGTGGGGAATTTTAGTGGAATAAAAGAGAAGAAGCCTTGTCTACAGTAGCAAAAAGGAGAAAAAAATAATAAAGCAGTATGCTGTGTTGAATCTGACCTTGGCAGAGAGAAGGCGTCCAGTAGTAGATTGACTTTGTATCGGGAATGAACGTCAGCCTCTGTACAATTTATTTTAATGTGGGAACGTACTGTGAGAACAAGCTTTACGTACTGTACAGAATATAAATGCTTTGGTGTTAAGAAGTAAGGCAGGTTAAGCAATCTGTAGCTTCTGTTTTTGTCTGCTCCACAAATGCTGCACGTGAGCATCAGTCAGCCTGCTGTCGACAGGTTTGTATCAACAACATCAAATATTATGTTAACATGGTAACACACATTTTCCCCCTAATATGGACAGAACAGCTTCACAAAAAATGACTTAGTTGATTAGTTTACCACAACAAAGTGGCACTTTATCTATCTATCTATCTATCTATCTATCTATCTATCTATCTATCTATATATATATATATATATATATATATATATATATATATATATATATATATATATATATATATATATATATATATATATATATATATATATATATATATATATATATATATATATATATATATATATAAAAGGTATAAAAGTATGTCAGAAATTATCTTTGCAGAAACTTACATTGATTTAGTAGACACATTTATGCTACATTAAATTGCAAAATATGATTCTGCTAGTTTACAAAGACTTTTATATTACCCAGCACTAGGGCAGCCTGTCAGGTGTGGTTAGAGTAAAGATCACATTTTCCAGCTTTAAAATTGCTCCACATTGAAAGGAGCTAGCTGAGATGGTTTGGGCATCTGACTAGTATACCTCTGTGAAGCATTTGGGGCATGCCAAACAGGGAGGAGGCCCTGGGCTACACCCAGGACATGCTGGAGAGATTTTATCTCTTGTCTGCGTTGGGAGCGCCTCACCCCAGAAGCAATAGAGGAGGTGGCTGGGAAATGGAAAGTCGGGGTGTCTCTGCTTAGACTGCTGTAACCTGCAACTGAATAAGTAGCAGAAAATGGATGAATGGATGGATGATGTATTGTAAAACACAGTTTCTACATACTCTATTTTAAAGCTCTCCATGTTTATAATTTGCATTTCTGGTCTGCATCAGAATTACAGGAGGAAGAGGAGCTTTTGGAGGCTCACTGTCTGGAGGTGGAAAATTGTCTGGCAGAAAAGGAGTGCGCCTTGGGAGAGCTTCGTAAGGAGCTTACTCAGAAAGGGGCTTTGGTGGGAGCTCTCAGAGCCAATCTCAAGCAAAAGGAGCGCCATTTTCTGGAGGAGCTTAAACGTCGCAGCCACTGTTCAACCATCCTTAACACAGAGCTGCAGAAGCAAACCGAGGCTGCTGCATACCTCTCCTTCCAGCTGCATGCTGCAAGGCAGAAACTGCACCAACAGCGGATGCAGCAGAGGCAGGGACTCCTTTCCAGAGCCAGCAATCAGGGGTTCCAGTGCGGTGCCGAGCAGAACTCCGTTTCTCCACAAATGCTTTCAGGAGCTTCCCCTTCTTCTCCTGTGGTTAAACCAAAACGAAAGAGTGCTAGGGCTTCCTCGAGAGTTGAGCGTGCCCGAGAGTGTGTGCCGATAGAGAAAGTGATGGGCCCTGCAGAGCCCACAGCCATGCCAGACCCCGCTCTCTTCCTCCACCCTCGAAGGCACAGGGCACGCTCCAGGCACACTGTGGCACAAAGACAACCTCCACTAGGCCTGGAGAAGGAAGAAGAGGAGGAGGTGGAGGCAAATGGTGGGGAGGGGCCAGTGGAGCCCCAAGATGAAGCTGCCAGACTCGTGTCTTCAGCAGCAGCAGCAGCAGCAGCAGCAGCAGCAGCAGCGCCTCCTGCTGCAGAGACAAAAGCAGATTAGCAACTACTGTGATGTGCATTTCGACCAGTGTATGATTATCTTCTGTCAGACTGTTAATGCTGGTAACTGTTGTTCTGCACCTTGACTGAATTGATACTGAGACTGATTTTAGCCATTTTATTATATCACACTCACCATATGCTCTTTTTTAATGTGGACTCTGACATAACCTTAAATAACTTGCAAAAGTCAGTAACTGTCACTTTAGGTCAGTCTTTTAAATTAGAACGAATTGTTTACACTGCTGTCAGACGCTCTCTGTGTACTGTGGGGCCTTATTCCATGGTAGCCCCTTTTTTATTTGAGTTTGACTGTTGTAGGTGTTATTTAGAGTGGACTAGAAGCTGTTGTGGCAGTTGTGTTACCCAGCCAGCCGTGACCTTTAAAGGCCCATCACAAGTCACTCCAGGTGGCTGAGTGTTTGCCTGAGTCTCAGCTGAATATATCTGAGGTGGCAGGCACACGACAAAATGATTGAGCCCAAGGAAAGTCCTCACTTCCTCACAGAGGAACAAATAATATTTATTTTTGCCTTTTTTTTTTGTATCATGACCATTTGGCAAAGTCTGTTTTCTAACTGATTTCATCTTCATCTTAATCCCCAATACAAGAATCTAAAAACAGAAGTATGCACTATTTGAAGGGAAAATGGGCTTTAAATCACTGTGCAAGGTACCGAGTGTTTGTAGCTACAAATCTTTAGTGATCTATCCCTGGTGAAGTAGACCTTTTTCACAGCAGATGATAATACATTAACAGTGGCTCTAGTGGCTTTAGATATCTCACTCAGTTTTGCCAGAGAGCCAGGCTGTGTCCAAAATGACTATCCCACTCACTCATTTGCTCCTCCTTATGTAGTAGGCACTAAACTCCATTTTGGGGGGTATTTACGAGTCTTCATCAGTTTGCATTATATGAAAACTGTAGAAGCGCACAGCGGTCACATTCTTATCTGTAAGAGATTTGGGGATATTTGCAGAAAAGTAGAAAGCTTGAGCATATTATTTAGTGGATAAATTTACACCCTTATCAAAAGGCCGAAATACAAAGTGAAGTAGTTTAAAACAAGTCCAAATATAATCTGTGAAAAAGGTGCCTTTACATGGCAGTCTTGTTAAGTTTAGGCAAAAAAAAAGTACAAGACTTAATTTAGAAAAACACCTTGGTCTGAGTCAAAGTGCACCTGTTTAACAGTGTTAGCCACATCACAGAAAGCCTGAAAGCAAACTGCTGTCATGTGCAAAGAAGCCAACCATTGTTTCAACTGACAACAAACAGTTTTATCACCTTTAATGTAATGGTAGGTTATTGATTGCAGTGTTTGCATGAATACTGGTGGAATAACCATCACAGAAACGTAAAAAATTATTTTGGTGATTACTAATACCGTTAATTCAGGGCAGCAAACCTGGGTGGTGGTCCAATAAATTTGTTAAGCACTGTAAGTAAACCCTGTGAGTCAAAAGCTCAGGCTGCTGCCTCTGTATGATGAAGAGAGGCGATATCTGTATATGGTCATATCAGGCACAGAGCTTTGGCTTTTGCCAAAAAAGCTTCAACCGCCTACTGTTCAAACCTTTTTTGTTTGTGAGATGCTGCCAATCAGAAGATCGTTGGCTTAAAGCGAGAGGAGCTGCAACAGCTTGTTTCAGTCAGCGGATGAGGCCAAGTATAAGATAAAGAAGGATTCTTTTGAACTGTGAATCATGCCAAGCTCAAGTCCAACAACAGGAGTATGGAGCTGAAAAGTACAACAGGTCCCCTTAAAGGTTGTTATGCATCAGCTTTGATTCATCTATATTATTCTCAGATCACAGGTCTGGTGTAAAAATAACATATTATCATGCAGAAAAATACACATAATTATCACGTACATTATTAAAAAGCATCACAACTTCTCATTCATTGTTTAAATAGCGGTAGTGATACAATGCAAAAATAAGTAATAAGTAAATCAGTAAACAAGTATACTTATCAGTGCCTGCCTCTGATGAGGAGAGGTCGGCCACGTGAAACTTCAGTGTTCATGAAGGTTTTGTGAAGTCATGTACTGGAGTGGTGTGCTGCCTTTCCTTTGTTGGGACTGCTTTGTTAGGCCACCTGCTGGTGATAATCAGTTCTGACTTACTGGACCCTGTGCTTTACTCAGGTGTGGGTTGTGTGCAGAAAACACACACACGGACGACAGCGAATACGCCATGTTTGTGTTTGAGGGTCTTGTGTTTGTTTGTTTTTTTCACCTCAGGAAAAAAAAAAAAGTAGGTTTTTGGTGTGTCTTACACTAAAGCACCAGCTGATTGGTTTGAAGTGAGTTCCTTTCCCACTTTACACATTAAACAAATTCCCAAAGTAAGCTGTGTGTGAATGCACACGGATAAAGCGGCTGCTCTGTAAGCCAGGTGTGTCCTCTATTATCAAAACACATGTATAGGGTGGCCCCTAGTGAAACAACGAGCAAACAGCATGAAGAAAGCAGGAGAAATGTTACTGCTTGCATTAACAGTGCCCTTTATGACTTCACCACTATATACACCACTGTAACTACTGCCTTATAATATATAAGAGGAGTCGGTGATATAATAAATGTGCACACGTAGAAGCAGAACTCATTAAAAAAAATGACATTTCTTTACTAAAGGATGGTTTCATTTTGTTTCAGAAAACTCTTTTATACAACTCTTTGGTTGGGATTTGCATATAAGTCAGCTCAGTGTTTTATTCCCCGCTGTATCGGTCGGGCTTTACTTGAGCCGTGGCCTAACTGAGCTTTGGTAACTGCGGTTTGATGTGAGTCTTCCAGTAAGACTGAATTTCATTGTGAGGATTTTTCTTTCACTCTTCAGCAACTGGTTAGAGGTTTAGCATTATGTTTGTAGGACTATTATCAATAAAGCAATATATATTGTATATTTATATTTCATGAGTAGGTCAGATCAGCTGGTTTATGGACACTTGAGGCCACTTAAAATAGTGTCTGTGATCTTTGTAATTTTTGAGCTCACAGTGTTTTATGTTATATTTTTCTGACCTGTTGTGTTGTTTCATTTTGAAGTTTTGTCACTGAATCTTTATGAGACTGGTTGTTATGCTAAGGGTTAAAGGATTTCACGCTATGCTGCATGTGATGCAGTAATAAAGTAAATAGGCATATTCTTATGCCACCTGCGATTGTCTGGATGAAACCTGGAGTAATTACACAATTGTTTTTTTAGCAAAAAAAAAAAAAAAATGCAAACACGATAAAGGTTTCCATTCACCTCTTAGCTGGTAAGCCATTAGCATGACCGCGTGCACTATTCTTCCTCAAGTTTTATGAGACAGTCAGTGATAAAAGTGCAACGCTGTCTTGTCCTAAACAGTTTCTCCAACAAGAAAACTGAATTTTAGACTGTTAGACTCCATGAGTTCATCACTACATCTCCTCTCCAGATGAAGCAGCAGGTAGATTAAGCTCTTCATCCACCTCTAATCATCAGTTTAATATATTTCACCGGCGAGGAACCACGCTTATTACATAACATCATAATACTGGCTACTGTATGCATCTTTGCTACAGTTTTTAAAACTCAGAGACTGATGACTTGTTTGTCTGCCTTGAGGGAAAATGCTAATGAGCCAAAGAGGCCCACCACTGAAATTAGCACAAAGACAAACGGTGTGATGCCTAACAAAGATGTCTTTTTAAGTAAATCTTCACTGCCTCAGAGCATAGCATACTACATCTCACATCATGCAAACAAATAGTAATAATCCACACACACCCGCAGAGACTGTCTTCCATCTTTCGAAACACTCATGTGACTCTAATCCTCAGATCGGTTACACATCGGCAGCAGCGGCAGCAGCAGCATTGTCTCTGTCATTTTTACTCTTCCAGGTCTTTGTAGTGACTCCTGGTTTATTTTTCATCTTATAGAAACATTTTCAGGGCACCGTAAAGCATCTTGTTTGATATGTTATGTGGTTTCTAGCAATAATGCTGTGTGGTACCCAATATAAAATACAGAGAGATGTTGCTCTGGGTTGTTATCTGCTATTGACTGATTACCGCATATACTGTGTTTGCTTCCTACAGTGATCTACTGTACACATAACTGGAATAAACTGGAAGGCTGTCCCGTCTGCTTCTTGCTTTGTTAATAAAGTGATTAAATGATTTTGTATTTGTGTCATATCACAGTTTCCTTTGATGGACAAAGGAATCTGAAGCCCATGTGGCTCACCTGGAACATGCCACATGTTAAACAGCAATAAACAGACAGGAGAGGCTGTGGCTTAGAAGGTAGACTGGGTTGTCTACTAATTGGAGACTGATTCCCTGGCTTCCCAAGTTTATCTGTCAAAGTATCTGAGTTGACCGTGATGCACTCCATCGGAGCGTCAGTGTGTGCATGTTCAGTAAAAAAAAGCACTTGAGCATAGAAGACAAGAAAATCCCGTACATGAATGTGTGTGTGAGTGATGAATGAGACTTGCACTAAGAAAGAGCTTTGAATGCTCAAATTGAGTAGAAACTACTCAAACCTCGGCTGTATTCATGTCAGTGAGCTGCTGGAAGTGAGGAGCCAGTGTGAGTGACATGCTCATGATATCTGGGTCAAACTGTCAAAGTTCAGTGAATTCACTCTGAATTCAATTCTGTTTTGTTGACGTAGTGCCAACAACAGGAGCACTTGGGCACTTTACATTCTACAGCAATGACCTTTTAGCAGTACGGATAAAATCCAATGAGTCCCTTTAATCAAGCACCTGAGGTCAGATAGAAAAAACCTCTCTTTTAACAAGAAGAAACATGGTGGAAGGCGGTCATCTGCCTCGACCAGTAGGGTGAGGGGAAAGTGTCGAAAGAAAAGAAGAGCATGGAGACACAACAAGGAGCATAACAGCAAACACTGGGCTGCTCAGAGGGGGGCAGAGATACCTCCAGAAAGTATCTGTCTGGAGAGATGAGAGGAGAGGTGCTGATTGCATCATGGAGGGTCCTCCAGCAGCACTGGTCTATGGTTACCTGATTCATCTCAAACCACAAACTTTATTAAAAGTTTTGAAGTCTAAGCTTAAAAATAGAGAGGGTGTCTGTCTACTGAAACCAAACTGTGAGCTGGGATGTGGGGTTTAATAACTGAAGGCCTCCCATTGCACTTTTGGAAGCAACAAGTAGGCCCACAGTCTGAGAGCAAAGTGCAAAAGATGTGTAGGAGCTTGGTCATTAAGAGCAGGGTGACCAAATCCAAACAAATAAGAGGTGATCTGAAATTCTGATAGATCTAACTTTAAAAAAGAAAAAGCTGTACAGGTTGGAAGTTTAGCATTGATCGTGTGTTTCATATAAATCCAATTTTCCAATTGTCACCAAGTAAGCGTAACATAGTAATCATATATGTATAATTTTGTGATATTCCTCTTACATGTATTCATTATACATTGCTGTGAAAAAGTAATTGCCCCTAATCCTAATAACTGGTTGTGCCACCCTCAACAGCAAGAACTGTAAGTGTCTGTGATAACTGGCAGTGAGTCTTCCACATTGCTGTGGATGAATTTTGACCCACTCTTCTATTGTTTTATTTCAGCCACATAGGAGAATTTTCCAGCAAGAATGGCCTGTTTAAGATCATGCCAAAGCATATCAATCATATTTAAGTCCAGACTGTGACTAGGCCACTCCAAAACCTTCATTTTGTTTTTGTTTTTTTTGAGCCATTCAGAGGTGGACTTGCTGGTGTCTTTCAGATCATTGTCCTGCTGCATAACCTGAGTGTGTTTGAGTTTCGGGGCGTAAACTGATGGCCAGACAGTCTCCTTCAGGATTTTCTGATAGAGAGCAGAATTCATAGATCAATCAATTACGGCAAGTTGTTCAGGTCCTGAAGCAGCAAAGCAGGCCCAGACCATCACACTACCACCACCATGTTTGACTATTGGTATGATGTTCTTGTTATGAATAGTTGTGTTGTTTTTAAACCAGATGTAACGGGACTCAAACTTTCCAAACTTTTGTCTTGTCAGTCCACAGAATATTTTTCATAAGTCTTGGAGATCATCAAGATGTTTTTTGGCAAATATGTGACGATCCTTTGTGTTAGCAGTGGTTTTCTCCTTGGAGCTCTCCCGTGGATGCCATTTTTGCCCAGTCTCTTTCTTATTATTGAATCATGATCACTGACTTTGACTGAGGCAGTTCTTTAGAAGTTGTTCTGGGTTTTTTTTTGTGACTTCGTGGATGAGTCATTGATGCGCTCTTGGGAGTAATTTTGGTTGGCCAGCCACTCCTGGGAATGTTTACCACTGTTCCAAGTTTTCCTCATTTGTGGATAATGGCTTTCACCATGGTTCACTGGAATCCCAAAACCTTAGAAGTGGCTTTGTAACCCTTTCCTGACTGGTAGATTTCAATGATTTTGTTTCTCAGTTGTTTCTTTAGATGCTGGTATGATGTGTTGCTTTTTGAGATCTTTTAGCCTACTTCACTTTGTCATACAGGTTCTAATTAAGGGATCTCTTGATTCAACAGGACTTGCAATAATCAGGCCCGAGTGTGAAATGAAAACTTCCCTCAAATATCTGAAACCTAAAGTAACAAGTCTGTTTTGAAAACGTAAGAAGTAGAAAGAACAGATATTTGTGTAAAAATGTAGGGAGTATACGGTAAGTAAAAAGTTGTCAGAAAAATAAATACTCAAGTAAAGTACAGATGCCTGAAAATTCTACTTAAGTACAGTAACAAAGAATTTGTACTTCGTTACTTCCCACCTCTGCATTATAGTGGGGAGAAGGATTTGAACTTCCACTCCATCCAGGGAGTGGACATTGAGATAGTGGACTCTTATAAGTACCTGGGTGTTCACCTAAACAATAAACTGGACTGGACTCATAACACTGATGCGCTCTACAGGAAGGGTCAGAGCAGACTCTACCTGCTGAGAAGGCTGAGGTCTTTTGGAGTGCAGGGGACACTCCTGAAGACCTTCTATGACTCTGTGGTGGCATCAGCCATCTTCTATGCAGCAGTATGTTGGAGCAGCAGCTTGTCTACAGCTGAGAGGAAGAGGATAGACAAGCTCATCAGGAAAGCCAGCTCTGTCCTAGGATGTCCTCTCGACTCAGTGCAGGTGGTGGGAGACAGAAGGACTCTGACCAAAATAACATCACTGATGGACAAGGTCTCCCATCCCATGCATGAAACTGTTGCTGAGCTGGAGAGCTCCTTCAGTGACAGACTGCTGCATCCTAAATGCACAAAGGAGCGTTACCGCAGATCCTTCCTCCCAGCAGCTGTAAGACTGTATAACCATCACTGCTCCCAACAAAAACCACAATAGCCTACACAATGTAGGATAATATATAATATACTGTAAATAGTCCGGCCTGTTAAGGTTCAACACACAGGCACATCATGTACATTGTATATAGTGTTATTATTATTAGTAGTATTAAGGTTAATATTGTTTGTTGATTTTATATATATTCTTTTCTTAATAGTGTGAATTATTATATCTTTATTTATATTTATAATAACTGCGGCTGCTGTTACACCCAAATTTCCCCTCTGTGGGACAATAAAGGCTGTTTCTTCTTCTTCTTCTTCTTCTTCTATCTCTCCATGTTTTCTTTAAGTGCAGAAGAACCCAAAAGTCTGGTGCGTCTGTATGAATTGTCGCGCGTGGCTTTCCGTAGCGCCACGCAGAGTGGGTGGGGAAGTGCAACGCAAAGGCAAAGAGGTCAAGAGGAGGGGAGGAGAAAACCACGTGTGATCAGCACCACGTACAGTTCTGTCCTTCCCCTGTACACTTGTTTTTGTAAGCTTGTACCCTTCGTATGTAGCCACCTAGCCCGAGTCATCCAGTGACGAAGCTGCATTTTGTTTTGTTTTTTGGTGTGTGTTTCTTTTACAGACACACACAAGTATACATATTCGAGCAAAGCTGCTGGGGGATTTCTGTCACACCGACACACTGACCGCCGACCATGGTGAGCAAGACAGATGATATCCCGGCGTCAGTGCCTAACTGTAACCCGACTAATCCTGCGGATGGAGCCCAGGACGGCAAAGCAGCCAAGGCACCTCTGAAGGACCCCTGCGGCTGTGGTGAGCCCGCTGCAGACACACAGTAGGCACGACACGTAGTGACCGCTATTCTGATCGTGCATGCAGAATCAACACACAGCCAGCATGCCTGGATGTTTGCTCGGCGTTGTAGCCGTGCAGCATGCACCAAATGTGGTGACATTCACCTCAGACCGAGTGTAGTGCTGCTGCTGGTTTACCTCCACCTCTTCTTCCCAACCTTCTTTGCAAGTTTGGAGGATACACCTTACATTAACTGCTAATAAACTGTCTGGTGGTAATGCTTTTTACTCGACTGGAATCACTGCTATAGCACAACAGGGTCGGAATTTAACCTGACGCTGCCAGTCACTCAGGCTAACCCAAACAAATTAGCCGGTAATGCTAGCGTTAATTTTAGCGTCTCCCATTCAAAGTGCGGCTAGTTAGCTCCCAGGCTAGCAGCTAATTAGCACGCAGGCGTTCTTATCGCTGTCAGAGCTGTCTTGTGCCTGAAAAACAAGCGTGGCCGCGGGGAGCTGTGGTTTTCGGGTAAGCGCGGAGCTACTATCTAGCTCCTGTTTGCTCAGCGGACATAAAGCAGCAGCAGCTGTAGCTCTGACGCACATGTTCGGTAACTGAAGGTCACCTTCAGTGGAGCTTAACACTACCCGCGTGAACACGGGGGGGGTCGCACATTTGGCTTCGTTTTTACTGGGGGGATAAGTATTGGACAGCTTGTGTGACAGACATATTATTCGTTATCGAGCTACAAAAAATGCGCGTTAAGTGCGGTGAGCTGGTTGGTAGTAGTCTTCTAACCGGTCTCCCTCACCACCACCACCTCCTCCTCCTCAGCCCCCCCCTTGCTGGGCCTGACTAGATCGAACGTTCCTCCTCGACCGGGAAGCGGAAGCTGGTTGTAGTAGATAAGTCATGATGGTGGTGTACGCACGCTGAGGGGAAGGTTACTCTAATAATACACGAGCAGTCGTGCAAGCTGGTGAGTAAGAAGTTAGGGAAAGGTTGTTTGGGAGGCTCGGACGTAGCGCGGCGGGGCTGGACTGATACGGTGGCTGTCAGCCGGTGAAGTTTGACTTCCAGAGCGCTGAAGTTCATCGCAACCTGTCCGGCAGGATCACATGTTGGACCTTGAAATGTCTCATTTCAGCGTGTCTGGCTTCTCCAGCTGTCAGGATTGAACTTTTGACGCTTTGTTAATGAAAAGCTGGGCTTTTTGTATGCGTCACTCATACAATCCCACAAGGGGCTGCATTTCAGAGTTAGACACACAGTAAATTAAATCATAGTTTTGAGTGACCAAGAGGGACAGGATTAGGATGAGCATCATCAGAGGGACAGCTCAGATTGACCGGTTTGAATTTAGAGGCAAGGCTGAGATGGTTTGGGCATTTACAGAGGAAGGATAGTGGTTATACTGGACAAAAGATGAAGAAAGTTGAAGATGGAGCTGCCAGGCAGTAATACCTCAGAAGAATTGTCATAAGCTCATGGTTTTTCCCTTTTCAGTAACATGTTAGTATGTTTGTAGAGATCCTTGAAAATCCATATCTGCTTCAACCCCCAGTAACTGTATCTTTTAGCACTTCAGAGGCTTGTGAGCATTTTAATGACACTTTGAAGCCCAAGGCACCAATAAACTAACCAAGAACCAATAATGAAAGTAATCAGTTTGGCGATGGTGGCTGGATTGAAGCATTTCAGTGAGTTGTAGTGACAGGACGTACTAGCAGCACATGGCCGAGCAGACAGATCGAGGTGAGGGTCACTCTCAGTGGTTTTAAGGAGCTTAATTGTCCTGTGGGTGGAAGAGTGGCCTTGTTAATCCCAGCAATCACTAACACCCTGGCTCGATTGCTCATCTTGCTCAGTGTCTTCCTCACCACTGCTTTTTATTCTTCATTTTTTGCCTTGCTAGTTTGTGGGTTTGTAACATACTAGAGTTCAAGTACAATATTTGTTTTCAACCACTTATTAGGCCAGTTGATTTGAATATTTTTTGAGGTGTCTAGACATAAAACTATGGTGAGCTTAATTGAACTGGAGAGATGGCAGAAATGTCATTGTATGTAAAATAACTTTTGATTTCAGTGATCATGTTATGACTTTATGGACCCCATTTTAAATCCAGGTCCCTTCCCAAGTCTGCACCACAGATCTAGAGCTCCTCTTAAACCTCTAGATGTTTGTTTTTTTTTATCTATAAAGTTGCAACTCACTACTTTTGCTTTTAAAAAATGAATCAGATGTTTACTTTAAAGATGTAATCTTTAAAAATGGTTTTTCTTAATCATCACTAAAAGCTCAGAGATGAAATGAAAACAATAGGACAGAGAATCTGCTGGCAGGCCTTTAGTTTTCAGGCTTTGTGTGTCTGTCCACCAGAGGAATGCCACCTTGTGGTGCAGCAAACCTGATTACAGAGAGGCCTTGTGTGCTGGTGGTGTTTTTGGGGTTGTCTGGCTGGTTAATGTTACCATGGTCACCATGTCAAGGGCTGCAGAGTAGCTAGATGGCCGCTTGGATGGCTTTATTGTTTATTAGGAGAAGTAGGCTAATGGAGTCAACAGAAGACGGTTTATCACTTTCACTTGAATCTGTGGTTGCTTTAATATCTGAATGTGTCTGTTTGTTTCTTTTTTTGTAAATGTGTGTCCTTGTTCTTGATTCCTTACCTTGACCTTGTGGAGGATTTATGCCTTGTGCCTGTCCAAGCATTTACTCCACTGCTTCATGATTCTACATCAAAGAGCATCAGATGCACTGAAACAGAGCTTTAAATTACAGATCAACTAAAGTTAATGTGTAATGATACAGTATGATATTTATGGCCAAAAGAGAAATTGAAACATTTCGTTTATGTCATGTGGGATTAATAATAAATAAATTAGAAGTATGTCTGATTTCAGCTAGTAGAACAAGTCAAATGCCTGAAATGGATAAGAGGTTTTATCATACTTATTAAATAAAGCAGTCATTCTCAACTGTTTGTGACAAACTTTCTGATACACAGCTACATTAGTGGAAACATGATCCTTTTCATGAGGTCCCTTTGCCACATTTGTGCATCTGTACATACATAACCAGGAAATGCATTTCATTTCTGCTTTAAAACAAAAGCAGCATGCAACATCTCCTATTCACTGTTAAACTGTTGCTTCTTAACTGCCTTCTTTTTTTCTTTTCTGCCTCGTTTCCCACTTTCTAATAAACTTTATTCCTCTACTGTTGGGAAAATAGGTCAGTTTTGCAATGCTTAGTCTGCTGGAATACCTCATCAGTCTTATCACTTATAGTGCTTTGTACTGTTGGTTTCTGCAATGAGTGCTGATATCACCAAACTAAATCTACCCAGTCACACACTAAATCTGTTCTTTGTTCCCTATAAATTAGCCAGAGAGTCTAAACGGAATGATCAGAGAGCTGTCATTGTCAGTAGGTCTATGCTTGGTTAATCAACCATCAGAGAATCTGTAAAATGCCTCTTTTCACAGTCTCTCAGCTTCAGGAGCCAAAGTTAACCTCTTCAAATGACTTGTTTTGCATATCCAAGCATTCAGAGCCGGAATATGTTTGATTAAAAATGACACAACACATTCAGAACAACAGCAAATCATCACATGTAAAGAAGCTGGACTTAGTACAAAATTATATTATTGCAATATTGTTTTTTGATTGGCTGAATGCTATGAATATGTGTCTGATCTGCAATATATCAGAAGTGAGTCATTGCCATGTCGCTTGTTTGAGCCAAAAAGAGCTCAGATCTGAAATGAAATGTTTTTGTACTGATCCCTCATTCTTTCCGACATTGTTGGCCTGCGTGCTCGCTCTGAAGCCGTTGTGTTTGTTATTCAGAGCGTGGCCTGTCGCTCCTCTCTCCTGCGCGTCTTCCCTCTCGCCTCCACCATCTCGCTGCATTCATTCCCCACTCTGGGTCGTGGTCCAGGAGCAGTTATGGAGCCCCTCCCCTCTCTCTGGCCCCTTCTCTCCAAGTAACCCTGACACTGCGTTACCCTTGACAGTCAGCAAGGACGCTCTGGCTGGTAGCAGTTGCGTCTCAGTGAGAGAAAAGAATTGCCTTATATTCTTGTAGTAATGCAGCTCATTTTTATTTGTGTCTTTTTCCTCTCAGGTTAACTGTTACTCAAGAAAATAATATCCATCCGTCGTCTGTATAATGAGAAAAGGTGTCTGGCTTTGGCTCAGACTTCACAGCTGGCCTATTTTAGAGACAGATATGTCATTTTGATGGCTCTGATTTCTATAAAAAAGATAAAGCAACTGCTGGATTATTTGCCACAATGTAGGTAGAAGTAGATTTCCATGTAAGTGACCCATAAGTCTCTCTTGTGAATGTTGAAACCCTTTTTATTCAGTTCCTCTGGCTAAAATCCCTTTGGTGTTGCAACAGTATTGGTTTCAGCAGGCTGCTGTTGGGAACTGAGCACTTTGTTTCCAGACGAGCTAGTTACTTATTGTCGAATTTCAGATAGTCATTAGTGACTTGTTTGCTTTTTTCACCCTTTTTTTTCCTTTCTTTTTAGTTGCAGCTTTTTGTTTGTACTCCTCACCGTACGGTTGATTGATTAAAAGAGAGATCTCCATGTTTAGAAGAGCCCTCATGCTAATTCTCTAGTTTTTGTTAACTTCAGGGAAGTAACACCACAGCAGCGTCATGGTATAGCTGAGCTTTGTTCACTCAGTTCAAGCGCAAATAAATATTTTATAAGGATATTGGTAAGATCATCCAGTCCTAGAGGTTTGTGTTCCTTATTCGTGACCTGGCTGAATAGCTGCCTGGCTGCTTATGTGGAACAAAAGTGAGTTATTGTTGTCAGTTTGGCTGACTCACTGAAACTGCTGCTCCACTGATGGCAGCCAAAAAGTTCCAGGTTGTTAAAGGGGTGACATATATAATAAAGTCAGCACCAAACACACACTTAACTTGCAAATGGCCTCGAGACGTTGTTTCTCCATATACATTAGCAGCCCGGTCAGACCCTCTTTTACAATCCAGGAAATACTGAACATACTGGTGCAGTGGAAAAAAGTGCCTCCATAGTGTAGTTGTTAACACATTCGCTTGGCAAGCAAAAAAGTTGCTGTTTTTTTCATTAGTTATTGGTGAAGAAAGGGCAAATACATGTGACTTTGTTTCCTTTGAATACATCTAATTGCAAATTATCAAGTTCACACACTGTGCACAGAGAATTAAATACAATAATTAAGAGTGTTATTTCAAGTTTGAATGAAGTACTTTGAATAGTTCATCAAATATTATCAAATTTTTGTGTCTTGTGACTTGAAACAAGGCTCAATCGCTATGCTGCTTCCACTTCAGGGCACAGTGCAGATACAGCCATGGTAAATGGTGATGGGGCTCATGAGCATACGGAGGAGGCGGATTCAAAGCAGGATGGGAACGGCGAGGTGGACGGAGGGGAGGAGTCTAACGAACAGGAAGTGATAGTGATCCAGGACACAGGCTTCACTGTAAAGATCCAGGCTCCAGGAACAGAGCCATTTGACCTGCAGGTGAGGATTAGCCACAGTTCATTAAGCAGACAGCAGACTTTTAAATGAGGTAGCTCATTAAGTAAATTATTAGTGGTAAAATGGTGTGTAACCTGAACTAAGTGTTTCTGCCCTTAAATCGCTGCACTGTTTTTGGTCTCTCGTCAGCTTTCAAATGGACAGCATGTGTCAAAGCAGAAATATTTCTGCACTTCTACATTTCTGTGTCACTTCATAGCTTTCATTCCCTCCCGAACATCAGGTCTCCCCTCAGGAAATGGTGCAGGAAATCCATCAGGTGTTGATGGACCGCGAGGACACCTGCCACCGCACCTGCTTCTCTCTGCAGCTGGACGGAAATGTGCTGGACAACTTTGCCGAGCTCAAGTCCATCGAGGGTCTGCAGGAGGGGTCGGTGCTTAAAGTGGTGGAAGGTGAGACGTTGGAGCACGTGGGTTTGCCATGCTAGAGTTTGGGCTGACTTCCTGGGATGGTTAAGCTGTTGTCCTGTTACTTGGCCGTGCATGTAGAGCCCTTCTACCTGTTTGAGAGAGAATCAGCTGTTGTCCTCTCTGATAACTTGAGTAGTGTTCAAAAAGGATGTACATAAAAAGTAATAGTAGGTGCTTTGTCTGGTGCAGAAGGTTACAGTGTGCAAGTTTATTTCATCCTTGAGACATGACAGTGACTCACCAGGTAATGTTAAAGCAAATGTATCATAATGAAGTCAGAAAGCACTGGCAGGTGCAGCCTGATAAACCTGACCAGCCTTACATTATGCAAATTTGTGTTTGTCATCAGGATGTTTCAGCATCACACAGATGGAGCTGTTAAGGGTTAGAGATATGTAATGGATTATGTGCTTCTAAAATCGGTAATCATATTAGTTTTTAATCAAACAGCCAGCCAGCTGAGCAAGAGAATTTCTGCAGTATGTTCTGGGTCTGCCTCCTACACCTCACCTAGGAGGTGCCCAAGAGGCATCCTAGTCAGATGCCCAAATGCCCTCAGCTGGCTCCTTACAGTGAGCTTTTCAACATCGAGCATAATCAAACAATAATATTGTTACTGTGCGGTCTAAATTATCTGCATACTGAATGTATTTTTTTTTTTTTTTTTTTGCACCAAAGTTGCTTCTTCATGCAAGCTTTCAGTACAATTATGTGACCTCATTTTATGCCAGAGTGGGAACAAAAATGTCTGATTGCTCTCCAACATGACTTTTTTTACATACTGCTTTAAATTTTACCTTCACATTCTTGATTCTTTTGTACAAGAAATTCAAGCTGTTCCCCTGCCAGAAATGACCACTGTTGCAAACATCGAACCCCTCCAGGCAGCTGTAATTACATTAACATAAAGCCAGTGGTCAAAGACCCAGAGTGATGCTCAAGCCAACGTTTGATTTTTGCAGATAACAAAAGTAGAGATGAACATGCTCGTAGCAGCTTACTTATTGGGAGAAATTAGACATTCAGTTTAAATTCAGCCTCAAAAGTCAAACTAACACATCGGCCTCTCAGATCAAGTGTTCCCTGTCAGAGTGATGTCTTTATTTGAATCTAAGGAATATGTCTCAAAGTGTCTTATCTGTGATAGACTGGCTGACATGCTGAATTAGTGTTAAGACACTAAACAAAACTGGGTGGCATATGTGTGAACATTGTATTGTTTCACCATCAGATGTCTCCTGTGTGCGATATCTGCACAGAATCCTTGGTGTTTCAAGCCTTGAAATTCAGCACTCTGTTTGACAGGGTATGCATGTTGTTGTCGCCACCGGATGGAGCAAACCACCCGGCACATCGTCAGTGGTGGTCCTCACAACCACAAAGAACAACTATACCTTGTCAAAGAGTGCTGGATCTTCAAGGCTTGAAACACCAAGTCCTGTGTAAGGAATCAGTACCACATGTGCGAGCATTGCATTTTCTCCATCAGACGTCTCCTGGGTGTGCACAGAGTGAACCTGGTCTCACAAGTAGAATTGCAACAGTATTTTTTTTTTTTTTCTGCGAGTGCTCTTTGGTGTGGTGTTCATTTTCTTTGCAGTCAATTTAGCATTAGATACCTTGCCATCACTGGTCATAGTTCATTACAAATGTTGGTTAGGTTAATCTGTTACTTTTTAAAACTTAAATTGTTTGTGCTCTTTTTTTGGGTCCCCAGAGCCCTACACAGTGCGTGAAGCTCGAATCCATGTGCGTCACATCAGAGACCTGCTGAAAAGTCTGGACCCCTCTGACGCTTACAATGGAGTGGACTGCAACTCTCTCTCTTTCCTAAGCATCTTCACTGATGGAGACCTTGGCGGTATGACACTTAGGGTAGACTTAATTTTGTTTGAATAGTAGGATCCCTGCTTACCAGGTTTGCGGGGTTTAGTTGGACTTTGAGCATGTTTGAGCCCAAGCAGAAACACTTCATGGTCTCAGTGATTGATGCTGTTACATGAACAATTGATAAAGCTAAAGGCAGGTGTCACAGGGCCCAAAAAGCCCAAAGTGTGCGCATAACAAAAAGCTTGATAAAGAAGTGCTGAAATGTTCCTTTCAGTCTGGAAAAAAGAAAAAAAAAATGGAACAAGAGCAGGGAACTGAAATATGGGAGCAACAGAGACAGACTGAAGCCTCCTCAGGCCTGGGAAGTCATGCGCACCCCAGGAAGGTAGTGAGGGGGTTATAGTAGCACAAGGCAACCATGTCTAGTGTGAAAATGACCCCCATAAGCTTGCTGGTTGTCATTCAGACATGCATTAGGTTTAAATCTGGGGAGCAGAATGAAAAATGGTATCTTACAGACTGTTTGCATTGAGAGACAGAGACGCACTGTTTTCTTCTCTCACTGATGGATTTTAAAACCTGCTTAAAGATAAATTAATGACTTTTGTTTGCATTAGGATGAGTTTTCACCCCTGCTACTCAGTGAAATACCCTGTTAAACTGCTTAATTTATTTGTGCATAAGAGATGAAGATCTGCATATTAAAAAGCTTCAGGGATTTTAAGATCTTCCTCAGCTCTGTATTTTTCACTGTGTGCTGCTGCAGCCTTTGGAGCAATCTAACAGCATGCCGTTTAGAATGGAAAATTTCCCATTGCACTTTGTGCTTTTTTTTAGACATGTTAAACTATGTTTTTCCTTTTTTTTTTTTTTTTTTTTAAAAAGGGTTGCATGTCTGAATAGGGCTTATGTGTTCACATTAGTCCCATGTGTGGCTGAGAAGATCACAGCAGGGGCAGATATCTGCCACATGCTTTTTCTTAATGTATAGAAATCCATAAACCTTTCCTCTGATGCATCCTCTGTGCTTGCAGAAACTGGGAAGCGGAAGAAAAAGGGCAGCGAGATGGAGCAGATCGACTGCACCCCTCCAGAGCACATCCTGCCCGGCAGCAAAGAGCGCCCCCTTGTGCCCCTCCAGCCACAAAATAAGGACTGGAAGGTGAGGAGCCCCTCTGGGGGCCTAAATGAGGAAATCATTTTCGCTTTGAAACTTGAGGGCTTCATCTTTTTATCCTCCACAGCCCATGCAGTGCCTGAAGGTCTTGACCATGAGCGGCTGGAACCCTCCACCTGGAAACAGGAAGATGCACGGTGACCTCATGTACCTGTACATTGTGACTGTTGAGGAGCGCCATGTCAGCGTTACTGCCTCAACACGCGGCTTCTACCTCAACCAGTCAGTCAACATTTTTGAAGCAATGTTTCTGTAGTGTGTATTCATAATTCAAGATGCCATTAAGTGAAGATATTTGGCAGATAACTGCAATTAGATGTAGAAGCAATCCTGTGAGTCAGCTCATTGTAGTTGGCACAATTTCTCCTGTAGTGTTTTTACTTTAAGTAGAACAGACAACGTAGACGCGCTTCCTTTAGTTGGGCAGCTGGGAAGCATGCTGTGCTGTTAGGATAAAGATTCATTTTTCCAGCTATCTGATCACAGTCCTTAGCTCACTTTCATGTTTTAGTGTTTGGTAGTGTGATCAACTTTAAGAGCAAGTTGCCTCTCTGAGCTTCCTCCACAGTGAGGGGAAAAAAAATTTACCAGTGTATATTTTTTAAGTTCTTGATGCTTTCTCTCTATTTAACAGGCTTTAGATGATGCACTCCTTGACAGCCATTTTAATGTGTTTAATGTGTATGCTTCAGGTCTACTACCTACACCTTCAACCCCAAACCAGCCAATCCCAGCTTCCTGAGCCATTCTCTAGTGGAGCTGCTGAGCCAGATCAGCCCTGCCTTCAAGAAAAACTTCACTGCCCTGCAAAAGAAAAGGTTAAAATGTTTTATAAGTTTTATTAAATTTATTGTTCTCAGTTGCCTTCATGCTGACTCTGAGCTTTTCAAAGGAACAAAAGTCATCCTCTGACCTCTGCTCACTTTGCACTTTACGAAAGCTTCTTACTGTTTTACAGGATTCATTAACACATTTAACCAGGGGAGCACACGTTGTCTTTTGTATTCAGGAATAGGGGCGGTAGTTAAACATCTTGAAGCCCATTAGAAGATGGATCCCTGCAAATGAAAGTTATAATATAAACTGAGACTCTCATCAGTCATTAGCTGTACATATACAGAATCTCGCAGGACCTCCTTACAACAAGCAAAAGCTACAGTTAAATTCTGAATGGTAAAAGTGATGCTTTCTTTTCTTTTACTGTGTTTCTGCTTGCAGGGTCCAGAGGCACCCATTTGAGAGGATAGCTACGCCTTTCCAGGTGTACAGCTGGACCGCTCCGCAGGTAGATCATGCGATGGATTGCGTTCGAGCTGAGGATGCGTACACCTCCCGCCTGGGTTATGAGGAGCATATCCCCGGACAAGTGAGGGCGCCGAATCCAACACCAAATCATTAAGAGAAATAATTTCAAGTTTTTCCCAGTATTAACAAGTTTGTTTATTTGCTGACATGTCTTCAGACCAGAGATTGGAACGAAGAGCTACAGACTACCAGAGAGCTGCCCCGTAAGAACCTGCCTGAGCGGCTGCTGAGGGAGAGAGCCATATTCAAGGTAATGAATCTTTCAGGCTTGATGTCGCTTCATTTTACTTTTTTCAGAACTTTAATCAGCTGCCTTCTTGTTGAATCTCATGCCTATTTATTTAATTTTTTGACCCTGCAGGTTCACAGTGACTTTGCTGCTGCTGCCACTCGAGGTGCCATGGCTGTAATTGATGGCAATGTAATGGCCATCAACCCTGGTGAAGAAACGCGGATGCAGATGTTCATCTGGAACAACATTTTTTTCAGTCTGGGCTTTGATGTCCGGGACCACTATCGTGAGCTGGGTGGTGACGCGGCTGCCCACGCTGCACCCACCAATGACTTAAATGGAGTACGAGCTTACAGTGGGGTGGATGTGGAAGGTCTCTATACTCTGGGAACTGTAGTGGTGGACTACAGAGGCTACCGCGTCACCGCACAGTCCATCATTCCAGGTATCCTGGAACGTGAGCAGGAGCAGAGCGTCATCTATGGCTCCATTGACTTTGGGAAGACTGTTGTGTCTCACAGTAAATACCTGGAGCTGCTGGAAAAGACAAGCAGGCCACTAAAGGTAAGAAGCATGAATGTGTGACAGTAATAAAGTTGACTTTTCTACATACAGATATGTACGTTACCATCTTGTGGCTGTCCAACAAGATGTTTTATAATTGAAATTTTAGATCCAGCGGCACAGCGTGCTGAATGAGAAGACTGAGACGGTGGAGCTGTGTTCCTCTGTCGAATGTAAAGGCATCATTGGGAATGATGGCAGACACTACATTCTTGACCTCCTTCGCACTTTCCCTCCTGACCTCAACTTCCTGCCTGTGGATGGAGTGGAGCTGTCTCCGGAGTGTCAGCGCCAAGGCTTCCCTCGCCAGCACCGCCATCGCCTGGCCTGTTTACGCCAAGAGCTCATCGAAGCCTTTGTTGAGCACAGGTGTGTGTTGTTGTGTGGCACAGTAATGAGCTGTTTCATTAAAGCTTATGCCTGTTATATAAAAGTGACTTTGTGCTACTTTTGCTTGTGTTCCTCTAAAGATATCTTCTCTTCATGAAGATGGCAGCGTTACAACTCATGCAGCATAAAGCAAACAGGGACTCTAACAAGACCGACACACTCGCTGTCACAGAAACCTCCACAGAGAGCAAAGCTGATACAACCCAGGCAGACACAACACAGACCACGGCCACAGATTCCTCTAAAGCAACAGACGTCACCACAGATAGCACTAGCCAGACAGACACTGCTGCCTTACAAATAGCAACTGACAGTGAAGAAACCTCCTCGAAGCCCACAACAAACGGGCCTGTAGACCCCACAGCCACCCAGAACGGGGAATGCAAGGGCCCATTGGAGGGTAAGGAGCTTGAGGAAAGTATTCCAGGATTAGCTCAGGCCAAAGAGCTGGCGGAGACCTTAGTTGCCGAAGATGGATCTGGTATTGGTACGTCCAAAAACCGCCCCCTCCCCCTAAGAAAAAAACAGCAGGGCTGGGACAGTGCAGGGAGAGCTACTCTGGTGGATAACAGTATAGACAAAAGCAGCATTTAATCATAGAGAAGTGGTAATAAACATTTTTCTCACCTGATGTCCTTGTAGACAAAATGTGAGCTTCTTCCCACCTGAATAGCTTTCCCTGTTCAGTCCTCAGCCTGCAGCAGGGAAGAGTGTTTGCCCCCAAAACAACCCATCTCCAGCCTGTGATCCCTTTACAGCAGGATTTGACCCAATAAACTCAATCGGGTGCTGTGTCGATTAATCCAAATGTGTTTTGGAATGCTGTAATAATCTTGTGGTGGGTGATTTGTGTGCTGCTCAAGTTGATCCTAAATCACAGTAATCTGCTTGTCAAGCCGAGTGAGCTAATCAGAGAGAGAGGGTTTGGGGTCCTGATCAAATGAGGGCTTTATGTTGTGTGCACAGATACGTTGAGGTTAAAGAGCAGTTCTTTCTGTGTGTGCCGGTGGGGGTGAGCTGGCTTTATGTGGGTCACTCTTTAAGCATTTTGACATGACCTGTCTGTTGTAATCACCTTTTAAATTCATGTATTCCTTCCCCCATATGTGGTTCCAAACACAAACAGATCCCAAAAGCCGTGAAGTGGTCCTGAATGCCTGTAAAGCAGTGGGCTCCATCAGCGACACAGCTTTCGATATCCGCTTCAACCCAGATATCTTCTCTCCAGGTACGATGATGATTAATCTTATATGGGCTATTAAAAAACTTGGACTTCTGAAAACAGTGGAAGCCACTACATAAATGATTTGATAAATAAGCTGTGTAGCCATGAAGGGGAGCCATTAGGGGAAAAAAAAACAAAAACTTGAACTTTATATTATAGTTTAAAGGTTGGGAAATGGAAAAGGAGAGTTGAAGAGTGGTCAGGATAGCTGGAGTACTTTTGAATTTAAGTGTCTTGTTTACTTCTTGCTTGTGGAGACTTTAGCAATTTGATTCCCAATTACTTCAAAAGAGAATGCAGCAACTGTGTTTGTGTTGTTGAACCAGGAGTACGTTTCCCTGAAGAAAGCTCAGATGACATCCAGAAGCAGAAGCAGCTACTCAAAGATGCCGCTGCCTTCCTGGTCTCCTGTCAGATCCCAACGCTGGTCAGTGACACTTACACTCCCACACATCCAGTTCATGGAGGGGCTGAATTGTCTTGTTGTGTGAAGAGTATTTGCGTAGGCGCACTCCTTGGATTCAAATAGTTTTTGCTTTTATTCTCATTCAGTCATTCAGATAATAGTTTTGCACCAACTAGGCGATTCCAAAGAGCTATTAGCCAAAAAAAATGATGTATCTCAGAATGTCGTGCAGTGTGTCTTTAAAAGATTTGAGGAAACTGGACAAGTGGAAGACAAAAGAAGTAGTGACAGGGCTTTAAAAAAATGCACACATACACTGTCAATGCAGGATATGTGGATACAAAACCACAAAAGTGGATCATTATCAGTCATGGATTGCCCTCCCCGTAGCCTGGACCTCAACATTATTGAAGCAGTGTGGGATCATCTTGACAGAGAACAGAACAAAAGGCAGCCAACATCCAAAGAAGAGCTTTGAATGTCCTTCAAGAAGCCTGGAGAACTATTCCCAAAGGCTCCTTAAAGAAATTACAAGAAAGCTGCCTGAGAGTTCGGGCTGTGTTGAAGAATAAAGGTGGTCATGGCAAATAGTGACTTTAAAGCTTGTTAGACTTGTACAAACTCTGTTTTGTGGAGTTTTGTTTTGGGTTTTTTTGCCTCATATGCTCCATTTTCATGTATGTTTACTTGTTTCAATAACTAGCTGCACCTATTTCCAATTTTCCTAGCAAAAGACATGAGGTGGTTCAAGACTTTTACAAACTACTGTATATGGCCATCAAAATCTCATCAGCAGCAAATAATAGCAGTAATTACAAAGAATATAAAATGTATCTGACAAAGTTTATCTGAGCACTTTTTTCCCCCCATAATTTTTTCATTATACAAATAAAGAGTAACTCAAATTATAATAACAAATAAACAGGGGTGTACAGAGAAACACAAACAATAATGTTGATAGTACATAGGGTTATACAAAGTCTGGTCCCTTAATATTATACATCTCTTCCACTTCTCCTATATTCTATTAAATTTGTCTGCAATCTATTGGAGAAGTAATTTGCTCGATATTTAAAATTCTGTAGACAGTGCAATGCCATTCATCCACTGTTGGAGCATTCTGATTTGACCATTTTTTTTAGTAATAGCCTTTCTAACTGCTAGACTCAGAATCCTGTGCAAATGCGTTGTCTCTGCATTTGTGTCTATCGTGTAGAAGAGTCCAAATAGAAGTTCACCCCAGTTGAATGTAATTTGCATGCCAAAGATTACCAGCAGTTCAGAATAAATTGACTTCCAAAACTTATTAATGAAAGGACAAGACCAAAACAAGGGAAAATGATTTACATCTTGGGTTCCACAGTTTCTCCAGCAACTGGAGTAGCCTGAGTACTGTTTGCTTTGTGCAGGTTTAATGAAAAATCTACAGTCGTCCAACCAAATCATTTCCATGAATTAGAGCCTGAGATTTTCCATTGAAGTGCACATTGTTGTAGCCAAGTATCATTAGACATTTAAAAAAAAAAATTCTCCCATTTTTGTTTAATATGAATTGTATTTGTTTGTTTTACTAGTGTAAGGTTACACCTTTTTTTGGCCATGTTTTATATCCACCATCCAGGCTATTAAAGTCAAGATCATATAATCACATCTTAGGATCTTAACCTTTTCATACCAGTCATTTATACTGATATTTAACAAAATTTTGAGTGCTAGATTAATCCACTGGGTGCCTTGTTCCACCTGTTTTGTTTTTTTGTCTTTTTGTTGTTGTTTGCTTTTTTAAAGTCTTTTGTGCCCTGGTCTTGCCTGAAGTGGACATTATCCTGTGGTTTCTTTCCTGCTTTTTACTATAAGTAGTGCACTCTTACATTCCAACAGATACATTAGGGACAATTTGAGGTTTAGCATCTTGGCCAGCTGAAGATCGAACCACTGAAATTCCAAATAGTACACAATTCACTCTACACTGCTTTTTATAGGTTGCTAAAAACAGAAAAATCCTAGTCCCTAATTAAGCAAATTCATAAATTAATTTATAAATCCAAAAGGCTTCCCTTTGGTTAAGTTTACTTTGTCACATCTTTGTACGAAAATACATTTGTGATCATTTTCAAAAGCTTGTCATGTGGATGGGTTGCTGTTATGGAGAGCCAGGTGGTGTCAAGCCACAGGGAGATTGAAATAGCCTGTGTGCGTATGGCATACATGTGTTCTTCTAACCCATCCTACAAATCTGTTTTTGTTTTTCCAGTGTACAAAACCATTGCAGCTGGAGACCTTTGGGACATTTGTAGATGACAGTTCAGGTTTTTAAAAATTAATGAAATGATTAATTGTAAACTCTATTTTTAAGGAAAAAAAATGAAAAAGTCTTAGTCCAAATTTCATGTGTGCAGTGACTGCAGAGGGACTGCATTAGTACTCCAAGGTTTCAGACCTTGTTGGGTAAAATCCCTACTCTCTTCATACTGGATAATTCTAGCTTATTTATGGTATTTTAATTTGTATTTTTCTGTTTCATTTTAAACACTGTATTGGAGTTGTGCTTCTAATTTCATTGTACGCTCTACTTCCAATGACAGATTATTCAGTACATGGCTGCACAGCAGATTATCATGTAGAGATAACTGAATTACTGTGTCTGAGTTTTAAGCCATGTTTGTGTGTGTTCATAACCAGGTTAAAGACTGTTTGGACCACAGTGCTCTGCCCATGGATGGAGCCTCACTAACAGAGGCTTTACACCAGAGAGGCATCAACGTTCGCTATTTGGGCACAGTTCTGGAATTTGTGGAGAAGACTCCTGCCAAAGCTCAACTGGAGCACATCTATGTGAGTCTGAGTCCTCGCATCCGACCCATGTCGTCGTCACGCACTCGTGTGCATTATCATTTGATATATTTGTTTTTTCCTGTATTTTAGAGAATAGGAATCACTGAGCTGATCACCAGATGTGCAAAACACATATTCAAGACATATCTCCAGGTTAGTTGTATTTGATGGCACTAAATTTTCTACCATTTTCTAGAGACAAATAGTCACTTATTTTGATCTGTGCTTTGTCCTCCAGGGTGTAGAGTTGTCTGCCCTCTCTGCTGCTGTGAGCCATTTCCTAAACTGCTTCCTGAGCTCCTTCCCAGACGCTGTCGCCCACTTGCCTCCTGATGAGCTGGTGTCACGCCGCAAAAGCCGCAAACGTCGCAACAGGGTCCCCGGCGGTGGTGACAACACGGCGTGGGCCAGCCTGACGCCGAGCGAACTGTGGAAGAACATTGCCTCTGAGGCCCAGAGCTACTATCACTTCACCTTACAGTGGTAAAGGCTTCACCTGTTAATCTGGAACAGTTGTTGAGATTTTGTATGTATGCATTTTAAATAAAACCCATCTTCTTGTTTTTTTTGTTTTAATTGCACAGTGAAAGTGTTGACCAGGTTGTGGAGAAATACGGCCTACAGAAAATCACTCTGCTCAGAGAAATTTCAGTCAAAACTGGCATACAGGTAACTATCATTTAGTATATAGTGACCACAGCCTCACTTTACTAAATGGCCATCACAGCCTTTCTTACACTTTCTTTTATGTTTTATTTACTTTTAGATCCTGATAAAGGAGTATAACTTTGACAGCCGCCACAAACCTGCCTTCACAGAGGAGGACATCCTGAATATTTTCCCTGTGGTGAAACATGTAAACCCCAAAGCCACAGATGCCTTCCACTTCTTCCAAAGTGGGCAGGCCAAAGTGCAGCAAGGTGACATTTGCACAATTACTGTAAAAAAATAGATTTTTAAGAACATCAACCCTTTGGTATTTTTGTATTACTATATCTAAACTCATCTCAATATCATCCTCAGGTTTTCTGAAGGAAGGGTGTGAGCTGATCAACGAAGCTCTTAACCTCTTCAACAATGTGTACGGGGCCATGCATGTAGAGATCTGCTCCTGCCTGCGCCTGCTGTCGCGCCTTAATTACATCCTGGGAGATCACCCTGAAGTAGGCACAGATGTGCAACTCTTCCTTTTACACAAACTTCATGTTGATGTTTGTGGTCCTGAATGACACGGTTTTTGTATTCACCTGCAGGCTCTCAGCAACCAGCAAAAGGCCGTTCTGATGAGTGAAAGGGTCCTTGGCATCGAGCACCCCAACACAATTCAAGAATATGTGAGCGGCCAAATGGAGGAACTAATTTTTGTCACGTCGAGCATGTTTCACATCCTCCTTAACTTACATGTTTGCTCCTTTCGCTTCTCAGATGCACTTGGCTCTGTATTGCTTTGCCAACAACCAGCTCTCGACTGCTCTGAAGCTTCTATATCGCGCTCGTTACCTCATGTTGTTGATTTGCGGGGAGGATCACCCAGAGATGGCTCTGCTGGACGTGAGTGCAGAATTTTGATTTATATAAAATACTTACTGCTTTTAACTTAATTTCCCAGGGGGTGGATATAATTAGAATTAATATTGCTTCTTGTTCCCGACTTTTTTTTTTTTTTTTAGAGTAACATCGGGCTGGTGCTTCATGGAGTCATGGAGTATGATTTATCTCTGAGATTTCTAGAGAACGCCTTGACTATCAACACAAAGTACCATGGACCCCGGTCCCTCAAAGTGGCCCTCAGGTGGGTAGAGATGCATCATTCTTATGCGTAGAATAAAAGTAATAATGACATGATGACTTTTTTTTTTTAACTTTATTTTTTCCCAGTCATCATTTGGTTGCGAGAGTTTACGAGAGCAAGGCTGAGTTCCGCTCTGCACTACAGCACGAGAAAGAGGGTTACACTATTTACAAGAACCAGGTAGGCCCCACAGCAGACGACACACTCTGTTATGATGAAGCAAATCATCTTCTAACTTATTTTTTTTTTCCCCTGTCAGATGGGTGAGGCCCATGAGAAAACCAAGGAGAGCTCAGAGTATCTGAAGTATCTCACACAGCAGGCTGTGGCTCTGCAGAGAACCATGAATGAGATCTACAAGAATGGCTCCAATGCCAGCATTATGCCCCTCAAGGTGAAAGTTCTAAGTCATTTAATTTCTGTTCATGCCTTTTGGATCCAAAACATTCAGCACTGATGTTTTTTTTTTTTGCTTTTTTTCCCCTACTCTGGTTTTCTAGTTCACTGCCCCCAGCATGGCCACCATCCTGGATCAGCTCAACATCATCAATGGCATCATCTTTATACCTCTCAGGTAGACACACAAAGAAAACGACCCGTGTTTGTCTACACATAACAGGCAACTTAGCAAAGAACAAATTTCAAATTGTATCTATAGGCACTTTACTAAGTACTAGCTACCTTTTGCAAAAACACGGAATTTGTTCCCATTTCTTTAATTGAATTTATGGATGGTATTTATTCAATACCACCTGGAAACCATATGATTGGCAATGATGTAATTTTTCTGCATTACAATGATCCCAAACACACTGCCAATACATTAAATGCATACGTGGATACAAAAACACAAAATGGGACACTATCAGTCATGGATTGGCCTTCCCCGGAGTCTAGACCTCAACATTACTGAAGCAGTGTGGGATTATCTTGACAGAAAATGGAACAAAAAGGCAGCCAACATCCAAAGAAGAGCTTTGAATGACCTTCAAAAGCCTGGAGAACTATTCCTAAGAAATTCCTAAGAAATTAGAGGAAAGCTGCCTGAGACAGATCAGACTGTGCTGAAGAATAAAGGTGGTCATACCAAATATTGACTTTGAAGCTCATTAGAATTGTACAAACTCTTACATATTGTACTTCCATGTATGCTTGCACGGTAGCGCCGGTCTCTGGTTGCAGGACTGCAGATGCTCGTCTCTGGATGAGTGATCTGGAGCAATCATTTCGTTGTGTGCCTTGTGTGCACAATGACAGTGAGTTGAATCTAACGTTTCAATAAACTGCTGCACCCATTTCCCCATCTTCCTGGCTCCTGCACAGTGCTGTATTTTACCACCTCAGAATAATATGTTTGAGAGTGAGAAAACACAACAGGCTGGACCCTGTGATGCCATCTCTAATTATTCTTCCCAACAATTTAAAGGCTATTGTTTGACTCCAGGAAAAATACAACTGTACTTTAATCCACATCTAAGTGCAGCAAAACCTCTTTAAATCTGTGTACACTAGGAAAAAAAACCATCAGTAGCAGGTTTTTCAACCACTGCTTTGGTTTAGGATAAGAAAACGTCCAACACGCTTTTAATTAGGCTACACAGGCTTTGTGGATGTGTGTGTGCCTTTAGAACCAGATCCTACAGGCAGAAATTTATGTGCCCATTCTGATGTTGGACCGCATACACTCTAGTGTATAATGACTGAAAATTTTATTTATGGTGAAGATAAAGAGGGTGTGGTTAGTGATGTAGGTAATCGGTTGTGCATAAAGCACAGACTGATGGAAAAGCACTGGCATTTCCCAGGAGCAGTGAGCACGTCTGAAACATGAATGGGAATAATTATAAGTTCAGAATTTTCTTCTGTTGTAGGAGGCTGTGTGTTGATTTTTCTTTTTTTTTTTTTTTTTTTTTTTCCCTCCCCAGCCCAAAGGATCTGGAGAACCTGAAGGCAGAGGTGCAGAGGCGACAGCAGCTGCAGGAACTGGGAAAAAGTGAGGAGCCCGCCGAGGACCGCCAACTGGAATTAGAAGACAAAATTCCCATTGATTAATATTGAGTAACGCCCAAAACAGCTACTTTCTGCTATGGGGGAGAAAGACGGGCTGTGACGGAGGAGTCACGAAGCCTGTGGACCCGAGAGCCAAGCAATCTAAATCGACATTAATAAATGAAAAAATGAAAAAAATATATAAGGGTGAGGGAGGGGTCAGGGTAGTCCAGAGACAAACTGATGAACTGTAGGAGAAAGAAATACTGAGCAGGAATTTCCTACAAAGTAGGGATGGAGGGAGGAGAAAGTACAAACTATATAGAACCACTGTAACGTGCAATCTGAAAATCCCTGGCCCAAGAACCTGGTGATGAAGCCCCAGAAGGTGTTAGCTGCGTATAAATATGATTTTGAAAGAAGGGTTGCAGCAGGGGGCAGGAGACCAAGAATGACCATGACATTTTATACCAGAGCCTTATCCACTGTACCATAATCCCCCAAGCCATTCTTCTCAGCTCAAACTTTCCACAGCACTGTTTGCCCAGGACCATATTTTGCCCCGCCATTGCCTAAAGAGCCTGGAAGACCCTCGGGCATGTAGCCACCTGCTCGTGGTGCGTTCTACCCTGTCCTTGAACTCAGGGGTATGTTCTACTGTGCACTAAGACCAGAATAGACCAGTTACTAAATTTGCCATTTTTTTTTTTTCTTCAAGTGGGGCTTCTGAATGTAAACTTCCCTTCTTAGTGGTTTATTGAGCCACTTTGCAGCAAGCACCCATCATACGTGTCCCTGATAGCTCATTATTTTGAACCTTCTTTCATTTGTACTTGAGACAAGGGTGCCTGCTGTATCCTCTGGTTCCTGTTTCTTCAGCACACTCACAGATTAGTGAGCTCTCAACTGATCATTTAGTTTGATTTCATTTGCTTTTTATTTTATTATTTTTTTTTTTTTTTTTTTTTTTTTTAGTGGATTATTTTTGTAAAAGTGCACAGGGGAAGTAAGGAATTTTATGCCTGCTCATCAGTTAATTTAAAGCCATGTTTGTTTTATAGAAAATGTTTAGAAATGGAAAAAGATGTATAAATCTCTATTAGACAGGAACATGTTTATGGGAAACATTTGAAAAACGTCCATCTTTAAGCAGTAGATTTATCTATCTCTATAGTTAGCTGTGGTCAAATATATATATTTTTGCACAGTGAAAGAATATGTGCATGTATGTTTGTATGTTTGATGGTGTGCATCTTTGTGTAGTCTGACATCAAATCTGTTGCTGCTTTCTGGTGCATAGTTTGAATAGAGGCTAAGCAAACATTGGCTTTCTAAATCTTTTATAATTCTGCACACGGTAAACTCGTTAAACAGCGGAGGCCTTTTTTTTTTTTTTTAAAACATTCATGGCCCCAAAACCACCTTTATATACTGAAATTAATTAGACAGCTTCTCAACATCAGCAGTGGTGACAGATTTATTGTTGCTGGGAATTTATTTTATTTTTTTGTTTTATTGTTTCTCGTTATGTGATTATTTTCTTCATGTGTAACACAGACAAATCCCAGCCAGGAGTGAGCCGTAAGCAGTTTTATTAGTGCACTTTGTTGGGCTGTGTGTCCACATATCCACAGCATCACCAAAATTTGGGGGGGGGGGCACTGCTTCAGTGGGATGTACCAAAAAAAAAAAGTGTGATAAAGGCTTGTTTTTGCTGTTAACAACATAATGTATCCCTCTCAAGGCAAGATGTGCCTGATTAAAGCAATAGAGAGATGATGCAGTTTTTACTTGGTGCAAGACGGACTACTTGACGTACTGGATAAATGATGTATACTAAGCAATCAAAGATGAGCTCTTCACACCAGGAAATGAGGTTATTACAGTGATTTCCAGATTGTGCTCAACTGAGCATGGTGTGTATATGCCTGTTATCTGGACTTCTGGATGGAAACCAGGAGGATGACGGGTTAAAAAGAAAACTGAACAGTTTATAAAGCTGATGTAACCCTCGTGATTGTTTTCTGGAGTTTTTGTATCATTTTATTTTCTCCCTCGCCTGCCCTCCCAGTGTCATTCAACAGTAATGCAGGCAGTGTCCATAAGGTGGCACACTAACATTTGTCTGATTATGATCAACCTGCATGACAGGAAATGTTGCAGTGCAAGTTCAAATACACAAATGCTGTATTAGATTTAGAAAAGTATACTTAGATTTAGAAGCATACAACTCCTATTATTTAGGATAACCAGATTTACTTGAAGAGTCAAATACAATTCTATTGTGTTACTGTAAAAATTAAAACATATTCTGATTAATTTTAAAATCATGCCAATAATAGGAGTTTTTAAATTAAGTATGTGATGACAACTTACATTTTTTAGCACATCTGTGGTTCTACCTGTTGAACGCATTCTGAAGCTTGTACAGCAGCCATTTATTGTTTGGCTGCCATGATAGTTCATGAAAAGCATGAACTCACTGAGAGCGATTAAACTGCGTATCTACAGAGATACTCTGTTGTCCTTTCAACACATGCGTTTCCTTTTTATTTGCTTTTCAGTTCAGTCTGACTCTGCTGTAGGCTCTTTCCAGAATATTTGAGCTCTAGATGTTGTTTGTTGTTCGAGGTCATCTTCAGAAGTAAGGGGAAAACAAGGTGTAATAATACAAAAGTATGACTGAAGTGTGCTCCTGTATCTGCTGTTTGCATATCGTTCATAATTTGAATGTCAAAAAAGAAACGAACGCAAAACAGGTTATGGAGAATGAATGCTTAAAGAACAAATACTCATTAAACTTGCTCATGTGGGCCCTGTGCAAAGTAGCTTTTTAAAGTTTAAAAAAAGAGCTCAAACTATCTTATAACAAAAAGTGCTGTGAAAAGAAGAAAAAGGGCAAATATCTATCCTAAAATATGTATTTCACGGCTCCTGGTCATACTGCATTACTCTGTGTTATGAAAATGCTGATTGAGGGTTTTGTGTTCTCTCACTGATGAAATCTCTACAAAGGGTTCTTAAGCCTAGTGTTTGAGTCTGGTTCCCCTGATGATGTGTGCTATTTGTGTGTGTTGCTCTTTACAAAATTATTTTTTGGTCTGAGTATGCTTTTATATTAAAATGGATGAAATAAAACTAGTGAAAGATCTGCTTGGATTCTTTATAAATTATATTTATATAAACTTTATTTTATAAGTAGCCAATGCAGAAACAGCTACATATGAAAAAGTTTTAGGAAATAAGGACTTCGTGGTTGACTCTAAACAAGCCCAAATCATGTCCTCTCCACCACCATGCTTGACAGTTGGTGTGAGGTCTTTGTGCTGAAATGCTGTTTAGTTTTTGTCAAACATGGTCAACAATCCCCACTTTTGGTCGTGTCTGCCCAAAAGACATTGTTCCAGAAGTCTTGTATTTTGTTCTCTTGGCAGAGAGAAGAGGCTTTCTTCTGGCAGCCCTTCTACATAAGCCATACTAACACTAATGAAGCTCTTGGGTTTTTTTTTTTTTTTTTGCAGTTTCTGACCTTAGGGTCATTTTGCTGACATGTCCGATCCTGGGAAGATTGTGGCATTGTCTTAAAACATATCTGAATGCTCCAGACCAACAAAGTGCCCAAACTTTTGCTTCTTGCAGATAATCAGTTAATCACACACATTTGATTAGCACCAGCAAAACTGTACTCAATGTTTTACTGAACTGCACAGAGTCTTGTGAAAGCTTTCTTTTTCTTGTGACTATCTGCCAAATATCAGTATTGGCTCTGCTGATCAATATCAGTCTATTTGTAAATCTATTTGTATTTGGCAGTTATTATAATATAGATTTATGTTTCAACTGGCATAAAAGGGAAACTAGTAACAACAGTAAAACAAAAATAAATGATCAATATCGGCAGCAGTTATCGGTCAAGTTACAGGTTTTAGACATCGGTATTGGCCATGGTGCTTATTTTAATACTCATCTCGTTTTGTATATAAAACAAACAACAAACCCAAAGAACATATAGTTGTCAGATTAATATAAATGGTTAACAAAAAAAAGGGTAATTCACCTGTGAAATGTCCAGGAGTTGGTGGGTAAAGCACAAAAAGAATTCAAAAGTTAAAAAAAAAAAAAAGCGCACTTCCAGTGAGTTCAGTAAGTCTCTAAATCACTTTTATGGCATTTAAGACAACTCCCTATATTTAAAACGTTATTAAAGCCGCAATCTAAGAGTTAACAGGCAAATAAAATAACCACCAAGAGCGTACGCGTACCCGTGATGGCGTGAACGCGAACTTCGTGCGCGTACTCGGCCGAAGGCGAATGCGGTAGTGTACGAGAAAAAAAAAAAAAAAACAAGCGAGGAGCGCTGAGAGGAGACGCGACGGACACAGTTTACCTCCACATCACAAGATCCGAGTCTGGGAGCGGAAATTTCACACCCTGTTGGGTCGTGTTACCGTCGGAGACATCTCAGGATATTTACGGGCAGAAACAATACGGTGAGTCCGAGAAATTTTCATTTATGAAACCGGCGACGGTCGAAGGAATCCGTCGTTAGGTGGGGAAAATGACGATGTGGCTGCAGTTCGTGCACCTCCTTTCTGTGCCTCAAAATGGCGGATAGGCCGCTCGGACTGGAGCAGCAGGTACCCTGAGTTTAGCCTTGTGTGTAGACAAACAGCGGTTGAACACTTGCAGTAGTTTAAGCCGTTATTGTCTACTATGTGAGCTAAATGTAGGTACTTAAGCCGGAATGGAAATTATCGTTATTATGAGACTTAGAGATGAGCGAGCTAACTTTGTGGCTGCATCGCCGGGGAGCTAACTTGGCTAACATTAACTTTAGCTGAAGATAACCGAGAGTAGGTAAGATAACGATAACGGCTGGGGTTGTGGTCAGGTAAGCCAAAGTCGAGTGTGTTTGGAAAAGACTTCAGTGTTGAGGTGTGTCAGTGCCGACGCTGCTAGCGGCGTCCACCATAAGTTAGTAATAAGTAACTAGCGTAGTTAAAAGCGTACTTGTAGTGCCTGTCAACCTAGTAAAATAACTTCTCCAGTATGCTTAACTGCATTTCCAAGGAGGTTAGCATGTGAAATGGTAGGCCTTTCTCTTGTTTAATCATCTTGATCCCCTCACGGTGTGGTTATGTTTTCATTAACCGGCGCAGCCGCTGCGGCGCCGGCGTTAGCATTTAGAAACGGTGCAAGTGAAGTTCAGGCATCGTTAGGCGTAATTGTGCACATATCATTGGGTTTCGACGTCGGGCATCTCGGTTGCTCCCGTGATATGCCAGCGGATGCATTTCTTCCGCTGGCTGCTGGCTGTCACGGTGCCGGATGGATGCCCGGCTGAAGGAGCTCCCATCATTTCTGCCAGTCGGGGCTGCTTCACGCCGTGTGTTGTTGGCACGGTGTTTGAAAATCAGGGTGGAGCACGCAGGAGGAGGCGATGTGTGTGCATGTGTGCATCGCCGCCTTGTTTTCTGTCTCTCATTGTATGGATTCAAAACTGAGTGATTTCGGCTCAGAAATTTGAATGCGAGTCTTTGCTCTGGCAAGCTTATGGGGTGGGGGGAGTGTACGTTGTCCCTACTTTTGGGTCAACCTTGTTTTCAGATCGGATGTAAACCATTAGTTGGAGCCAGGATCAGCCACGCCTGGTAAGCGTTTTACAGCTGATCATGTGGGATATTGGTGAAATTATTTTTTTATTTGAAAACTGCGTTCAGCTCGTCTTATTCTCCAGGCAGGTGAGAGGGGGTTGTGTTGTAGGTTATGACCGACTTAAAATGACTCAAGTGGAGCCATTTTGAGGAGCAATGCGGTTTTAACAGTAGCCGTTGTTGGGAGTTGTCACTCTGGTAATACTATAATATAAACACACTTATTTCTTAAACAAATGATGCCAAATGCCTCAAATGTATTTAGTCCTGCTGTGATGAAAGTTGTCCTGTTCATGCTTAATCTGTTTCTCTTTCTGCAGGATCTCAATATATGAAATAGTTTTTCTGTGTTATCCTTTGTACACGAAGTTTAATAATAATTTCTGCAGCTTTTTTTTTTCTTTAAATGTCAGAAGAGGCACATTTACAGACTGTCCATGATGAAGTGGCTCAAATTTCAGCTTTTAGTGAACAATACAGCAGCTTTGTGTTTTGTGTAAAATACATACAGTGTAGTGAGCTGGTTTTACTTGACAACTCAGTCCTGAATTTTATCAGCAGTTGATTTGAATAAGTGCATCTCTGCAGCCAGGCTCCATTCAGTACTGTCAGCACTGGAAACACAGCAGCACCAATTGTATATCACTGCAATAGGAAGCTTTACAAATTGCAAGTGCTGCTTTCAGTCCATCAGCAAGACTCACTGATGTTATGGGGCTCTCCTCTCTAATAGTTGTGTAAATGTGAAGACCAGCTGACAGGATTTTTGTTGGAAATAAGCAAAATGTACACTTTTTCTGAAGGACCCTGCTCCTTATTTTCTGCCAACAGACAGTGCTGAGAGAGAGGCTGTTTGTCTTTGCGATAGTGGCTGGCTTACAGTAGCACAGAGGTTGACCTTCCAGACAGCTTGCCCACTGCTAAGCTGACTGGTCATTACCCATCTGCCAACAGCGACTGCCAGTCATCCTGCAAACGACTGCCTTCACACTTTGCCAGATATTCTGTTATACTCTACAGAAAGTGTTTATGTTGCAGTGAGACTACCAACAAGTTGTAGAGGCTGATGCTTTGATAGCAGCTCTTCTTTTGTGTAATAGTCACCATAGTTACTTGGAGAATTAACCTGTGGTCTGTATTTATAATTTCAGCCAGTAACTTGCTGGTGTGAGGTCTGTCCCCTGGAGGGATTCAGACATAGTTTATAACAAGCCCTCTTTGCTGTTGCATAAATATAGCAGGCTAACCAGCTTCAGTTGCATTGTTCTCGCCTGAATGTGCAGCTTCTTATTGGCGTAAGCTTGATCTATTGTCCTTTACAGCTTCCTCTCTGCTCAGTCTCTATCCCAATGTGTGTGTGTGGATGGGGGGATTCACTTACTGATTATGCCTCTTCAAGCAGGTAAAACAGCTGTTAGGATGAGAGAGATGAGTGTTTTTTTTCCCCTGTCTTGTGCAGTTCTCAATTTTTTTTTTTTTTTTAAGTCATACATCTGAGTTCTTACATCTGTGGAGTTCTTGCTTCTGCTAATGAAATCAACTCTATTAATCTCAGGAGAAATATGTCATTTTACTCTCCATGTAATTTAATAAGTTTAGGTGATTGCTACCAGCCCCCTTAACTAACACGTGCACCTCGTGGGTTGTGGTGGCTGCATGTTGGGAGCTGAGCCAGATGTTGCACCAGTTTCAACATCAGTGAGTGGTAAAGGTCTTTGGATGGTCTCTGTCTGAGTGCTTTACTAAGAACAACCATTCACAGAAACTCTGCTTATCAGTTTCATTAGCGGAGAGGCTGTTTCTGTTGTATGTCATTCAGTTTGAAATTCCTTTAGTTATACGATTATGAAAATTCTCAGTATTTAATCTTGAGAGGAAGCAATTGCCTCTACGGTGTCTTTTCTGCTTTTAGCACTCCATACGTCAAATTAGCCCAGTGACAAACTGTCAACATCTAAATAACCATTTGTGTGGTAACAATCTAATATGTGCATATTAACTGACAAAATTATGTCAAGTATGTTATGTTTATGGCTCTGTTGAAACCAGAGTCTCAGAAACATCTTATTATGTTTGCTTCAGCAGCTAAATGTGTCAGGGTATAAGTGTCCAGGTCATGTGACTGCTTTGTTTTTGTTTCAGTTTTTATGGTTATCACAGAGCTGTCCCAAAGACTCGTATGCATAGGTCTTCAGTAAAGTAGTTTAGCACAGTAGTCACCCCCCCGCCCCCGCCCTAATTCAAAGTGACTTTTGTCCCCCAGATGTTGACCTGGATTGTTTTTGTTTGGTCTGTGCTCAAGCTTTTCCAGTTTTCTCCAGCCTTATTGACTGTTTCTCCCATGTTTTAATATTTAATTATTTCACTTGGGTGATTGTGGTTCTTTATGTTGTTTTGGAAATATGCAGTCTAGGATGAAGATCCGAGGGGATGTGAGGTGAAGTCAGTAAGAGAAAATGAAGGTGCTCCACATTCCAGCTGTTTGAGATGTTTTCCTTTCAAAAAGAAAAATGTTGATGCCCTGATGTCACTACCTGAAAGCTGTCATTCAGAGGTGGCAGTGGGTTCATGACTGTCAGCTTTGTCAGCATTGCTGTGACGTTTTGTGACAAGTTACTGGAACACTTTCACATGAGAAGTAAGGCGTCACTTCAGACTATGGTATTTTTGTTTCCCTTCTCTGCCTGCCACAGAGGCGTATTCCTTTGTTCAGACGCTGTGGAATGGGTAGTAAAAAAAAAAAAAATTCTATGCATACTTTGCTGTGTCATATTTGGCTGTAAGGTTGTTGTGTTATGGTGCTACGTCTGATCTTACATGTGGACTAGATGTATAATTAGTTTGGATCTTTGCAGTCTAATAAACTGCCATGATGTTGCGGAACTTATGTTGTCTTTTGTTTAAGTTTTTTTGTTGACACTTTTTCTCAGGTGTATTTTTTTTCCAAACATAGTTCACTTCTTGTTGTAGGTTTTTGTTTGTTTTTTTTTTGTTTTTTTTTTTTAAATTTTTTGGCCACAGCGGCTTTTTATTAACAGTGGAGAGTGACAGGAAATTGGGAGGAGAGATACGGGGGAAGACACGGCAGGCCAGGACTCGAACCTGCACCGCCCGCACCGCTATGTGGCATATGTATGTGGTCGCGTGCTCAATCTCTGAGCCACCCCCGGCGCCCACATTGTGATTGTTTTAACTCAAAGTATCTGTCCCTTGGTTCTCATTTTTGACATGTGTAGATACCAGCCTTGGCTTGATTGCTTAAATATCTTGTGCACAAATGTTTTACTTGTCTCGATGGTAAGAGCCAAGGGGCAGCCTCTGGAGCTGAAAAATGAAGCCAGTGCAGAAGTGGCATAAACTGCAGTTCTTCCAATGGCCACTTGTGGCTGGCTTCAAAATCCTCCATAGACTCCCACATTAAAATGACTGCCTTAACAACATCAAAAAGCAGTCTGGCGCAGTAATTGGTTTTATCTCAGAGTGCTGTGAATTTTTTAATATTATATTTTAATATATATAAAACTCATGTATGGGAGCCTTTTTGAAGCATTTTTAATGGATTATCTGACTAAAATGGCTTGCATTGTGATACAGGCCATCCTGGAAGTTTGTGCTTCAGTATTGATGAGAGAAATTCTAATGTTTTTTTTTTAGTCCATTACTTAGCACCAGTTAGCCCATTTGTGTGTCAATGTGATGTGCCTGTATAGCTTATGGATGCAGCTGGCTATAATAACTGGTTACACATATTTATTTTTTGGTGGGCTCCCAATTTTTATTTTTAATATGGAGTAAAAACCCTGACTAGGTATGCTTTGTTGCAGTTGGCTCTCATTGTTGAAATTGTTAATCACAAAAGAGGCAGAGTATGTTGTCCAACATTCATTTGGTATGGTGTTTTAACAACAGATAACCTGTTGTGACTTGTAAGCAAATTGAACATATCTCCCAGTCAGCACCATTAATGTAAAGGGCTCTGTCATTGTACAGGTCCTGCTGCTGCACAAAGACAAGAGAATCACTGGGAGGAAGACACATTACCATTATCGACTGCCTTTGAGCAGATTTATAGATGCTCCCTGGCTGCGGCTCATACCCCCCTTCCATCAAGGCACAACATTTTGTGCTGAGCCAATTAGCCTGATTGTGCTATTGTGCAAACATTTTTGCTCAATGCTGAAGCCGCAAATGAGTTTTTCAGAGAAGGGAGTTTCACGCGTTAATTGATGCGCACAGCGATGACAGATGCCAGCAACACAGGGACCTATCGATATGTGGCAGATGACCTAATTTTCGCACACAATGGCTGTTGTGCAGGTTGATGCAGTTGGTGCCTTTTTATGATGGTGGTTTCTGTATATGGAGGGAGCGAGGGAGCCTTTTTTTTTTTTTTAATGAATTAATTTTTTTATAGCTTCAGTTCCTGCTTGTTAGTATGTTTTAGCAGTGCTCTGACCCTGAATGATGGCAGAGTTGTTGGGCAGCGGCCAGCATGCCGTAAGGCACACACAGTCAGGGGTAAGCAGACGTTTGGACTGCTGTCAGGTGGTGACATCAAGGTCCAGAGGTTAGCTGCTGGCCATGTTAGACTGTGCGCTGTTAATCGGTTTCTCTACAACATCAAATATGCAAATAAATAAGTAAGCAATACAAACCAGCACTTCACTTTAGCAGATCAGTCAGTCCTGCAGTTGCAGAATTATTCTTTTCTCTTTTCTCCTGTGAACAAAAGCACAAGGAAATAGAAAGACTTTTCCCTTGTGGTAATGTCACTCCTGCATCTGAAATCAGGAATGTGACTTTTTCTTTATTGCAGCTTCCTGGGGTGTTTCCACTCTTCATCTCCTGTAGACACATAATGGCTTCGTTCACTGCCTGTTTCCCAAGCAACAAATTTCATGCCTGCTTTACATTGTTTCCTGTGCCTGGATGTCTGCCTTGATGTCAGTTTGTTGCAGGTGTCTAGAAGAAGTCATTTGGCTTAGTTTGTAGCTTTTGTTTGGTGTCTAGCAGAGATTTACACAGGCTAGTCTCAGTAGATTAAGAGGCTTATTCTGTTTGGTACCTGCTTTGTTAAACTGCTTTTTCAAGACAATGATGCAGTGCAAAAATAGACTTGATCACATCACTATTATCTGTGTTAGATTTTTTTCATTATTCCTCACATCAATACTTTACCCCCTGATGATAAATGTGTTTTCTCACTACCACTCCTGGGTGTTTTTGTGTCCTACTAATTTTATTGTGCCATCAGCCAAGACAGCTCCTGAGGTAATATCATAACAAGATGATGGGGACGGGGAAATTTGAGCACAGCCATAACTCGTGCCCGCTCTGCTGTGTCCTGTTTTTCTTTTCTGTTGGCAACCTGGGAGGAGAAGGACGTTGCTTGGAGAATGTGGGTCAGCTCTTGTATGTGCACGGAGAGGCATTTGCTTCAAGAGCATACCAGAGTTGTCATGATAGATTGTGAGAACAGATAACAGAAATGGGTGATGGTATTTTTTTTTTTTTTTTTTTTTTTTTTAAAGCAAATTAAGTTGAGTTTGTGGAAAGATTTATTGCTTTGTTTAGTTTTTCCATCATTCGGGACAGTGTATTCACAAAACTGGTGCAGCACATTCTACATGTTACCAGTCATGCATACCTAATGCTGACTTTTCCTTTCTCTCTCCTCTGCAGATGCAGTGTAGACTTGGCTGGTGACTGGTCTGCAGGCTCTTCACTACTTCGCCCCGGAGTCAGCCAGCTTGGGGGTGGGGTGGGGGGGCAGATTCCTGCATTCCCTTCCTCTCAATCTCAGTCTTTGTCTGGACAAAACTAACCTGTCTGTCATTGGAGTACACAATCCATCCTCTCCCGTGTTGCTTGGATCAGCACAGCTCATCTCCTGCCTGAGGAGAGCGCAGCAGCTGCACAGGAATCACGTTTTTTTTTTTTTCTCTTCATTTTTTTTCCCCCTCCCCCTGACTGATCCCTCCCGGGTCGACCACACTGCCCCGTCACCATGGTGCTGTCACAACGTCAAAGAGATGAACTGTAAGTTGTCAGGCACCTTTCAGATTTGAAAGTAATGGATTTATGCACAGTGGTTTGCTTGTTGCTGTCATGTGATCAGACACGTTTCATGCTCCTGAGGCTTGTACTACGAAGCAGGATTTGGTGCTTAGTGAGGTGACTTGAGGGTTAACCCGTGGTTTTCAGGGCAGGTTACAATGGCCATTGGTAACTTATGCTGCAGACCCAGCTCCCGAAGAAGCCAGATAACAAAAAAATATCCTTGATCTTGTTTTGTAGTCCATGCCCTTGCACAGCAGCCCAGTATGACCACAATCCTCTGATACTTCTGCACAATGAAGGCACTTCATTGGGCAAAGGGGGCACTGTAGTTGTTAGTCAGAGCATTAAACATTGACACTGTCCTTCTTTCCTCTTTTGACTGGTATTTTTGAAAGGTTGTGGCAGCCCATGTTATTCTGACACTCACCTAATCAATTGTGAGAGCTCATGTTTCTTGAGGCTGAGCTGAGTACAAATGATAGTATCAAAGAACCTGACAAATGCCTTGGTGTGAGCTGGCCACATTGAACTTTTTTCAACTGTGCCAAAGCAAAAAACTTTTTCTTTTTTTTTTTTTTTCTTTTTTTAAATTGTTAAAAGCAAAAATGCCTGTGACAAATGTCCTTTGCTGTGATTCTAGGCAATATGTTTGCATCCAAGGAAGGATGTGTATTGACTACAGGATTCCGTTTAAATGGTTAAATTTAGTAAATGTTTTTTTGTTTTGTTTTTTCCCCCTTGGTAACCTGTCAAAATCAATCAATAACTGGTTAAAGGTTTCCAATCTCCCTTGAGGCCTGATGCACAAATTTATTGATCTGCCACCTCCACTACCTACCCCTGCCAGATGTGACCTTAGAAAAGCTTAGTACCACCTTTGGCCAACAGTACACACAAGAAGATCCAATGAGGTCATATATTTGGTATCTGCATGGTGCATGTTTTGTTAGTGTTTCCACAGGGAAGTCATGTGCCCAACATAGCAGTATTGGCAGAGATGTGGCACACAGACAAAGACATGTCTGCTCATGTGCTGAGTAGAATATAGGGAGGTGTGAAAAGTAAGAGGAGCTGCAGTCTATGGGCTTGGTAATTAGCACCTCAGGCAGGGATTAAATGTTAAAGCATCTCAGTATGAGCTAGAAGGTCATGAGAAAGAGATGAGATGATTTTTCGTAAGCTTTAATCCTGCAAAAAACAAACCAAAACAAACTGCTCCAGGTCGGTAGTGTCAAACTTGTTAGTTTATGGACCACATACAGCTCAATGGGCTCTGAAGTAGACTGAGTAATTAAAACCATTGCAAAATAATGCATAATAATTAGCACCCTTCTATATTTTCTCTTAACCCTTAAACCCCGAATGCATCGTCCATGGCACAACATACTTTAAAAGTGCTGCTGTTTGCAGACTTCCTGCAACAAATACCATAATACCCCTATATGGCTGTGAAGTGCAATTTCTGAGCTTTCAGGAACCATTTGAAGCTTTCCGATAGGACAAACGGTCGCAGAGTTACGGTAAATAGATTAGAATAGAATGCCTTTATTGTCATTATACAGAACGTACAATGAGATTTAGAAAAAAGCCAGCTTATCAAAGTTCCTTTGATCAACCGACTCAGCGGTGAGACGCTACGTCTTAACCAGCATTTGACGGCTTGTAAGGGCAGGAAACGGCGCTTCAGCGGTGATCACCCGACGTTAAAGGGTTAAGAGTAAAGAAGGATATTCTGAAAACTTTCACCTGAGCCATAGCCACGATTTTATAAAAAGCAGAACTTGTATTGCCTGTCAGGAATTAATTCAGGAATTGATCACTTCATTGCAATTTTCACACTGAAGAGTGATCCACTAGGTCAAATTGGACCCTTTGGCAGGCTAGTTCTGGCCCTCAGGCAACATGTTTAACACTCCTGATGTAAATAATGTGTTAAAACAATGATTTTCTTCTTTTTTTTTTTTTTTTTTTTCTTTAGGAAAATATCTGTAACATATTCTGTCTCTTCTGATCAGGTGATGACTTCCCATTTTTCACTCCCATCTTGTGCTGTCATTGAAAAATGCACCAACGTTTGTTTGCATGACGAGGCTCTCAGCATTCCTCAGTGTTTCAATGTGATTAGTGCTGTGGGACGGATCTGTTGGTATGGAGAGCTCCATTGGAATGCTAATCTTTCGTGCTATTTGCTATTCAAATTAAACTGCCAGGACGCCCCCCCCAAAAAAAAAACAAAAAAAAAAACTCTCCCCCGAGTCACATTCAAGCATCTGTTGAATCCCACTTGTTTACTGATGCTGCCTGGTTTAGATGGTGCTGTCACTGATTCAGCCATACGCTTAAGATGTCATTTCCTAACCGACTTTCTCATTTTAGGAAGCCTACTTGGAAACCAAGCGGCCTGTTTTGAATCAGACTGAGGCAGTAATGGGAACAGTGACCGGCTGATTGTCTGCTCTTCACGCTAATTTTTCATTGGGCCCTCTCCTGTCTTTGTCACAGCCTTGTTTAGCATTAGGCACCAGCCCAATAAATTTAGTTCCCATAGCATTCAAAGTCGTCTTTTCCTCCTTTTCAAGCTTCAACTGTCAGAAGCAACCAGATGACTGCAGGGAGTTAGTCAAAGCTGCATAGCGTTACAGTCTGTCATTGGAGGAAATGTTTCTCTTAAGCACATTATTCCTCTTTTTAAGAGGAATAATCTTTGTCAGTGAATTGATGCTTTTTTGTCAGCACCACAGTCAGATGCTCTGATTACGCAGCATCTTCACAACAACTTTATTTTTTGCCAATGAAAAGCCCATTTGTGTTTCTTTCTAGGGTCAGGGGACTAATCCCCAGCAGCGTGTTGTAAAAATAGGTGCAGAACACAAACTGTTTGCTCTCCTGAAAGACCTTGGAGGCACTTGTGTGCAAATGGGCCTTTGCTTTTGAACTTTCTCTTTGCTTGGTTTAAAAGAAAAAAAAAAAAAAAACCTCCCCCATATTTTAGGCAACAAAATGGTTCATGTGATTTTTATTTATTTTTTTAGTTCCACCATGCCCTCCCTCTGAATGTGGTGACATAACACATTAAACAGAAATTCAGAGATATTGAGATATCTTAACACTAAATGCCACAGGCAGTCTGTGGTGTAAAGAGTTCACAGTGGCCCAGTTGACTGATCATTAACAGAACAGATATCATGTTTACCTGCCAAGATAGTAGTCCTCTATGTCCCTATGTTCATACTCATTCAAATAAGCTCAATTATCCAGTGACTCCTACTTAGGTTTTGGCTTCACAACTGAGCCATGGACAAAAAAAATGTATATAGTAGCTGTGATATAATGTAAACATGCAGCAGTAGTCCAAATTTTTTTTTTTGGGGGGGGGGGGCTTATAGGGGAGAAGATGTACTGAAGCGCACTGTGTTGCAACCAATAGTATCGTGGTTATATTGCTGTAGTGGTAAAATGGGACTGTTTAGAAAGCACCGATGTGCACACTGAAATAATTTCTCCCAGCTTCTGCCTCCAAACAAAGTCAGTCACTGTGTCACTGAAAAACATGCACTCTAATTTGTATTGCTGTCTTTGTGAGGACATTCTTCATCATATTGTGTTCCTCCTTAGTCTAACCAGTTAGTGTTATGTTAAAAAGCTGTCTAACCCCACCAACACCCCATAGGCTGCTCCCACCCACCAGGCCTTAAAAAAAATCTCTTCTTGAAAACCCTGCTAAAGTAGTTTCTTGTGATGCACAGCAGTCTACTGCTTTTTCATAACAAAGACAAGGAAATACAACAGCACTTTGCTCCATTAAAGAGCGCAAAGTTTTTAAAATGATCCAATAGTGTATTGATTTTAAAAACACTACATTCCAGTTTTCCTCCAGATTGGAATTCATTTGAGAATCAAATTTTGTTTGGGGGGGGGGGGGGAATCATTTTCCTCACTGCCCAAAAAAGGTAGGGCTCCTCAATTATGGGAAAAAAAAAAATCATAATCACAATTATTTTGGTCAATATTGAAATCACGATTATTTAACACGATTACTCATTGACATTGTAAACACTGCATTCATTGCCCTTTAAGAACAATGAATACCTTGAAATCTAATCCATTTTAAGGATTCGAGGATTCTTTGTCCTTCGTATCACATTTACATGCGGTGGAACAAAATTTCTGTCCTCAATTTGCTCACATTTTAGTGCCACAACATACTGACAGATCCAGTACATGTGTTCAAAGGTTTGGTATTAACATTGGGAAGGACGTGAGTCGAATCGGTTTTCAGTGACAAATCAGGGTCCAGTGTGGTGCTAATTACACCTGCGGAGCTAATATCGGTAGGGACATCTCTCTACCGTCTTTTGCTAATCATCCCCCATGACTGGTAAAAATATTGGTAGGGACGTGTCTCTGCTGTCCCTACCTAATTCAACACCCCTGATACCAGTCAGGCTGGCCCATTATAGCCCAGAGCAAACAGTAAAATTGCTCATCTTAAGACTAAATCAGAATTATTCAGACCGACACAGCAAATGCTGGTTATACTAGCAACTCTGTGTTTGTGTTGCAGATGGTGCAGATCCCGTGCAGCAGATCTGGTAATTACCTTGCAGTTGTTTCACGGTGTTTTAGATGTGGTGTGGCCGACAGAAACAAATAAAATACTGGGGCCCTTTTCCTTCCTGGGTCAGTTGTTTTTTATTTTGTTTTGTTTTTTTTCTTTTTTGAGTGTGAACATATTTGTCCATCTAGTTTTTCCACTTTGTTCATTCCCTCACAGTCATTCCTATAGTTTCGGCAATCTTCCTACAGGAATTTGCTGGCGTTTGAGTCCTTCTGTTGATGCTATTATTATTCATTATATTGAAACAATTGTTATTCTCTCACTGATAAAGTTAAATACTCGAGAAAAGCGCACAGGAGGAATCTGTAGTGCTGAACGGGCCAATCAGAATTGTTGCAAGCTCTGTCGCCCTGACATGTTAGATTTCTTGGGAGGTGCACGTCAGGTTCCGCCAAAAAAAACCAAAAAGAACAAAACAAAACAATGTCAGGTTAACCCCTCTGAATTTGACGCAGGTTGCTGCGTCAAATTCAGAGGGGTTTCCGGTTATGGCATAAGCCCCGCCAAACCTGATGCAGAAGCCTAATTCCCTCCTAAGAGTATACTTGCAGAGCGTAATGTGACATAATTTTAATAATAATTGTTTTTTGTCAATTACACTGTTTTTGTCATTGTTTATAGCCGAAATCAAAACTCGATTAATTGCACAGCCATTAAAAAAAGGGTTGTTTTTGTCAATTCAATGCAGCATGATCTTGATCTTAATTTTGTAAACTGTTGTCATCAGAGTCAGAATGATAAGTCTGCTTTACTCCTGCTTAATCATTGTAGGGTTAGAGCTGTGTGTGACAAGTCCACTAGATGCTTTAATGTTGCTCCACTTATTAGTTGGCACCAGAAATACTGGTTGGGTAAACTCATTTTATCAGTGTAAAATGGTAGATGGCAAAACTCCACTCACCTTTCTGTCTGTGGAGTGAAGTTGTACAGAAACTAGATGACAAGTAAGCAGATGACAGCTGCACAAACCACCACAGTTCTGGAGTACTTTGATGTAGAAATGACTGTCCTCTGTGTCATTGTATACCGATATAAGGTAGTGATGTTTGGACACTAGCCTACAAAGAAGAAAGGCTTCTGATGCTACCACTGCTAATATTGGTCACACTCTGCGAGATGTAACCCACAGTGCATTTTTCGATGATCACACCGTAAACACAGCATTTGTTTAACTTTACCAGTGTTTAACGTCATCCTTTAAATTTTAATCCATTTTTTTTTGGTTTTTGGTTTTTAATGTTTGAGTCTTTTGTCACTTTTAAACTATTCAGTTTGATCTGTTTCCTGTTGTTTAATCAACTTGTAAATTAGTTGCCATGAGAATTCCTGACTGGCAACTAATTTTAGGTAGGTAAGGCAGCCAGGGGGAGGAGCTATTGATGAGTCACTACCCTGTGAGTGTGCAGTCTATGCTTGTCACGTCTGAATGCTCAGCATGGGTTTCAAGATGGGACCTCACAAACTTATGTGCAACTTCACATGGCTATCTATCTTTTATATAGAGTGTATGTTTAAGCATAGCTGTGTAAGCAAAACGAGACATTGAAATTGAGTGTGTATCGTTTTAAATCAGTAAGCCTTTGCACTTTTTGTCAGGTTTTTAGTGTTAATATACAGATTTGTGGCTTGTAGGTCAAAGGTCCAACCTTTTTAATTAATTGAACTAATTGCATTTATACTGCCCAAGTTAGGCCCAGAGAAGCTGTATTTCATCTGCCTGTCGTGTTTTTGCTAGTGGATGATTATTTCAGTGTGACGAGTTTTTTTCGTGGTGGTAGTGGGCTGGAGGTTTCATAGAGGCACTTTCTCCTGGAGTGTCTGTTCTCCAGCCTCTCTGTTGGTACACAGTGAGCTACTACATTTATTAGTCAATTTACAGAATCTGCAGTTATTTGGATAATTTACCAGTTGCTATACTAATACATATTTTATTTCAACCCCTAAGATGGGATGAAATAGAAACTAGAATGTCTTGCACTGTTTCATTGTTTTGTTTTTATTTTCACAGTTGACTGAAAATAGCAGCATGTTACTGCATGTGACATCAGATTGAAAGAAATGACCCCCTATGATAAACAGTTTCCCATTTCATCTTCTGTCTTTTTCTGTAGAAACTGTTTTGTAGAAAATCAGCATTACTCGTGGTTTCCGTGTGTCGTTAGAACATATCCTTAATGTATATACTTGAGGAAAATATTTCCAGAGGCAGGTTTTGCCACTTGAAAACCAACATAAAATACTTCTCCTCTCTTACTTGGGCAGTTATTATTTAAGTTTACTTTAATTTCAGTAATCACTGAGTCATAAAATCTTTAACTATAGAATCACCAGTCAAACCTGGTTTAAAAATGGATTAAAATGTGCTAAATTTATACCTAATTATGGTTTTAAAATGATGCATTTTTTCCCTCTTCCTGAAAGTTATTCGATCTTTACGCTTGCAGAATTCTCTCATAGATCTAAATGGAGAGTTCTCTAAGTGCCATGTGTCTCTATGTCATCTCTGGCTTTATCCTTTGTTTGTCCAAGGATGAATTATGCACAGCCTTACTGGATTAAAGAAAGTTTGACTTTGGTTTCAGCTCAGTCAACAAAGCTCCACCATCACCATTTGACAGAAAATGTGTTTGTGCCACACCCATTATAGAAAAACTCTATAATGTTTTGTATTTTAATGTACACACCTGGTTTTCAGGCCCACACTGCTTTTGATCTTAAATTCCATCTGCTTACACACACACACACACACACACACACACACACACACACACACACACACACACACACACACACACACACACACACACACACACACACACAAAGAAAAGTCACTGTTGTCTGAAGTTGATATTTAGTTTAAAAAAAAAATTAAAAAGATTGAATAGGTAAATTCCAGTGTTGAGGTTTTTTTTTAGCTTAATGGTTAATCCCTACCGCAGTTCACTTTACTAAAGACAAAAACTGTTACACTACCTCTTTCAGCTTCAGGCTGACTGCATTGTGATTATTTTTGGGTGCATTTTTGGGTCCTTTCTTCAAAATGGTTATATGCTCTTGTTGCTTTTTTTCCTTATATATGGCACTTAAATGTCCTGTTGTGTGTACTTGGTTTAAAGTGCTCCACAGAATCCTGTAGGTAATAGACAAAGCCCTGCTTCTGAATAAGAAGGGTGGTGATTGTCTTTAGGTGGCAACCAAAGTGCCGAGCTCCTTCTTCTGTCAAGCAAGAGAAATAGATCAGTTTTTGCAGAGAGCCAATTCTAGCTGGGAAGTTATGTAATCCAATCTTTTTTGTGGTTGTTGTTGTTTTAAGTTCTCATTGAGAAGCTATCACCTTTTTAGCACTAAAGTATAATTTAGCCTAGCAACACTGCTAGTTGCTAGTGGGCTTACTGTTTAAAATAAAATAAACACTCATCAGAAAAAACAGGGCAGATATGTGTGGTGATGCAACCACTGCCTTTGCTGTTTGCACAGCGATTATCTTCAGACAAACCAACCAACCACTGTCGCAGCCCGTGTCACCTTTAGCAGCAGTCAGAGCACCAGAAAAATCTCAAGCCCAGCTATGCTGTCCTTTGAAAAACATAACTGTAAAATAAAATCCATGGGAAGGTGAATTTTGAATGTGACAAGATACTTTTCAGAGTGTAGACTTGAGCTGTTGTCTGTTAAATATTTATCAAGAGTCTTCAAACACAAACAGGGCTGTACACAGAAATGTTTCTTTGAGAGGTTTTTCTCCGGATCTATGGGGGGGGGCCTTCAGCCAGCTGTAGCTGATGGGACTGCTGCGTGATAGGTGTTCTGTGTTGCAGGTTAAATGCATTTGAATCTGTGCCTTGACAAAAGAGTGTTTGTTGGCTGATTAATTGCATTTTAATAAATTAAAATGGGCTGCCACACATTTGTGTATGACATGCTTTATGAACTGTTGCTTTACATTTTTCTTTATACTAAACTATTTAATAATGCATAAAACATTAATCTGATCTAAAATATCAGGAGCAACAGGCCTCTGTATTGTGCCTGTAGATGGTAATTTAAAAAACAACAAAAAAGCAAAACAAATTGAGATTGTAGTACTGTGTTGTCTCTGGTTATTATCTTTTATAAGAAGTTTGTTGGCAGAGGAATTAATTTATAATTCAGGAATAGTTTTGATGGTTTCTGCTTCTGATCTGAAGCCATAATCCCTGCTGGAAATGGGAGGAAAAAAATAATTAGTACTATACCATTACTATTAATTAGTATACTGTTAGTATTAATATACTGTATACACACACACACACACACACACACACACACACACACACACACACACACACACACACACACACACACACACACCTTTTCTGCACGTCCTAACACACATACACACACGTCATGTGTGGAGCTGACAGGAGAGAGCCAAAGTGAAATAAGCTGACAACAGGTTATGTTAACATGGGTGCATTAAAGCTTCCAAACTGTTGTTGCACCGAGCCAATGTCCTGGTTGCTTCTGATATATTGTATCAAGTAAAGGTAAACGAGTGAACAGGCTTTACTTGTGTCGGGTAATCTGACCCCTGTTTGCAGTTAAGTGAAAAACTAGCAAACAAACAAAGAGGAGTTGTTTGCCTAGCAGTTGGCAAGTATCCACAGATTACTGTTGCTTCGCTGTTGGTTTTCTCCATACCATTTTAGCTTTCCTGCTAACATCCAGTGCACTGCTGCCAAAACACGGTGAAGTAAATGCACCACAACGTGGAGGTGAACTAAATAGATAGGACTCATAGACCTCATTGGTCAAAATCTGAATCGGTGCAGTATTATTCAGCTAATCTGCTCAAATATGCTGATAACCATGTTAGAAATGTATAATTAAAATATTAAATAAGAGTAATAAGTATTGGTTAATCCAGTAATCTGACATTTTTTTCACTCACTTTTTTCACACACTTATCACATTCACTCAGAATGTGATAAGTTTGTTTTTGGTGGAAGCTGTGTTAGTGCTTCTCATTTCTAAAAGGAAGTGAAAGTGGAGTGGGAACTGTGAGGAAGTGATGTCATTAGTAGAGCTGGACGTCTGACTTCCTCTCTTCTCAGAAGGATGAGGTCATGCATCTCTTCCTCCTCATCATCCCCATATCTGTGTCTGTGTATCACTTCTCGCACCATTACACATTGATAGCGCATAAGAAAGCGGTGCTGTAGCAGAGGTCTGACGAAGCACAATACTTAACCAACCCACGTGAGACTCGCATAGGTTTTACTTAATGACTCTAGATTGCTAGCACTTGTAAGCAGATGTGCTGTGGGAGTTTTAGAGTAGTTGGTGAGTGATTCATCTCGCATTCATCCCTGATGGTCATCACTGAGATCGCCATTGGATCTCACTTAAGCGGGGACCTGCAGTGCAGGCTTTTGGGACATCTATTGTTCTTCTTCCTCACTTCTCTCTGGGCTCTGTGTCCACATACTCACCCTGCCCTCGTTCTCACTGTCTCCTCATCGCGTCATCTAGCTGTGGGCTGCTTGTAACCATGGAAACCATGCTCTCTTCTGTTGATATTGGTACACCTCCCTCTTTTTCCCCTTTTCTCTATTCAACACAGTCATGAGGATTATAGATCACTAAAAAATTTATTAATTTTTGGCACAGCCAGTGTAAGGCAGTGGTCATCAGTGCTGTGTCCACTGTGTATGACTGATTTGAGCACTGTGGCTCTCTGTTGTTCAATTCTGATCAGCTGTGTGTGTGTGTGTGTGTGTGTGTGTGTGTGTGTGTGTGTGTGTGTATATATAACCACTCCCTTTGTTCAGTTGTTTAGCTGTGTAGCTGTTCATCTTCAGTTGTTGTTCATTCATTCTTTATTGAAAAATGAGTCACTGTTAGGAGCTGCATAGATGAACTGCTCTGCCATAGGGCTGCTCAAACACATTAAAAATCATAAACGCAAATATTCTGGTCAGAATTGAGATCATAATTATTTAACATGATAAATTAAACTCTTGAAGCATCGGGCAATTGCTAAACTTCAAAGTAAAAGGTGCCTCAAGCCAATTCACACCTTTGTTCAGGTGACCTCAATAGGGCACTTGGTAGACTGGGGCGAAGTCCCAAACTGGGTTCACCCGAAACCACTGATTTTAATGACCTACGCCTCCTATCACACCTTAGCGCATGTGATTATGCGCATGATCAATAGTAGGTCACAACCACCTCCAGGGGACTATGCCCACTGGGGTTTAAATACCTGTGTCTCCCCACCTTTTGGTTTGAGAACTGAAGAAGCCTCAATTAACTTCTTTTCATAATTGCTGGAAGACCCAATTGTAATGAACAGAAATTTCAATGAATTGCACAGACCTACTCCACCATGTGCTTTACATCTAAATAAGTGACTTCTGTGACCTTCTATACCTTCTTGTTGTGGTGCAGTGGAGATGATAGACACATCAATCACCACATCAAAGCATCTTCTGTGCCTCAGCTCCTGCTCCTCCTCACCTTCTTATACACTTTCTCAGACTCTGCGAGCCCACTTCCTCCCCCTCCCCACTTGTCTTCTAGGCTTTGAGCAGACTGTCAGAGTAGAAGATAACCTCCTGCTAACCTTGAGCTGTAATAAGGTCTGGTCCTGTTGTCACGGGGATTCTGGTGAGCAGAGGGAGAAGCGGGTTTCTGTGCTCAACCCTGACCGGGATAGTGCAGGGGGCACAGGCTGGGCTGACAGATTGTACCCCCCACCCCCCTTCACACTGGCACCTCAAAGCATTGCCTGCCTGACAGCTTGTCTGGCGTCTCCTGGCATTAATGGGGTGTAAAAGAGCAGGAGGGCCCAGAAAATATTGTATTATAGTTTAAAGAAAATAATATTTTTGAAAGATGTTCATGAATTCAGTGTATACTTTTGATACTTTAGGTGAAATGATTTTTTTTTTTTTTGTTTTGTTTTGCTTTTTTTGTTTGTTTGTTTTTTATATATCACTTTTTGTTTGGATGAATGTAGGTTTGGGAGGTGATTAAAGACCTAAGATGCAACTGGAACAGCTTCAAGAAACAAAAATCCAAAATTGAACAAAAAAATTGAAAGAAAAAAAGTATCTGTTTAGATGACTTATCTGGGAGACGACCACTTGTTAGTGCTAATAGCCACGCCCGCTTGCTAATTGTGGTGATAATGAACGGTTCTGATAGCGAACTCGTAAAATTTTCAGCATAGTGCGGTGCTGGGCAATCATTCACTGGTTAGAACCCAGACAGTCTAATGGGGAATTTATGTCTTGAAACATATAAAACCTAAATGTAAAAATTTGAGGTCCAGCTGTGATGCAATTGACAAGTAACTCAGTTGTAACTCTGAGTTGGTTTGCTCTTTTTTTTTTCATTGTCATATCACCACACTGGATCGCCAGTAACATTGCAACATTTCCGTACATCTGTGTGGTGAGAAGCTCAGAATTGAAACATGCCAAGTGCTTATTTTGGTATAAAACATCGGTCAAACTGCGATCCAGCTGCAGTCAAGAGCCATTTTTACTCACGCACTCATCTGTGCTCCATTCTCATCAACACCAGGTGAAGTACCGGTACATAGTCAGTGATATACCCCTCAACCTCAGTGTAGTGGGCATACACAAACCAAGCATTAGTATGCAGGAAACTTCCATGAATGGCTCAGACAAGCAATCACTATTTCTACGCTAGTCATACAGGTATGTCCGTATAGCACCTTCACGATATGATAACATTAAATTATGGTCCGGCTCAAATAAAAGTACAAACTGCAAATTCACCAAGTTAAAGATCTTGGTTGAAAACCATAATTAAAATATATAATTCCCTTTTGTTGTGTATGTTCCTGAGGGTCTAATTAGGTGGAAACTAAATGCCTGAACTGTTTATACTAACTGACTTAAACCTCATTAATAACTCTTGGTAAATTGAACTGCTGCGGAGGCTGCAGTCATAAACCAGGCGTGTGCGCGCACATGTTTTCTGTGTGCCCCACAGAGGTCTCCTAGGCCGCCTTTATGGTGGCCTAGGAGACAAAAACAGGAAGAATGAAGGTGGCTTCCTCTCTCCGCTCCCCTCACTATTCTATTGTCTGTGCTATCTGGCCATCTCTCTTCACATATTTGAAATAGTAGGACTGTTGCACATTGCTGCCATCATCCTCACACCACCTCTTGTGTCACCTTGTTCAAAGGGCTGGTGTTTTTGAACATCTGCACGTTTGTCCTTAAACTCAGGAGATCGACTGTGGTGAGGTATATGCAGCCAGAATTTCATAGAGTTCACAGGGGTCATTACCCCCTTTCCATGATTTCTTCATCTTTTCTTTCTCTCTGTAAGTAGGTGATGGTGGGATGTACACTTGCTTTCATTTTACCCGTATCTACACCATGGGGAGTCCCATTGCCCACAGCAATGAGCTCATTATAGAAGCCAGACAGATGTGTTCTCAATTTATTTCAGATGGGTGGAGAAGGGTGTGTGAGAGAGAGAGAGGAGATTGTGTATATTGCTATTGGTAGTGTTGAGTAAGCATTTTTATTATATAGTGTGATAACAGTCTGGATGTGTGAAAAGCATGTAAAACGTGCATCTTTGTCTGGCATGTTTCCAGAACCTGCTGATTTTCTGTCTTTGTTTCACCCTGCTGAATACAGCTCCATTACTCGTGCCGTTTCTGGTGGCAGCTTAACCACTATCTTGTCTGCTAATCAGGAAGGACTAATTATGGTTCCTCTTTGTCTGTTTTCCAGAAATCGAGCTATAGCCGATTATCTACGTTCCAATGGATATGAAGAAGCATACTCCACTTTCAAGAAGGAGGCGGAATTGGATAATGTGAGTAGATTAAGGATGGACACATACATCCGCACAGCCAATCAGACCAATTTATACAAACAATGTGCCCTGATTTCCAATTTATTTCCCGTCGTGAACATGTTGTAGTTAGTATGTTCACAAGTGTGACCCGGAGCACCTGCACCGAGTTAGGATGCTCTGTCTGATTAGGGTGTCTGTGCTGCAAGCCTCTGCTAACCGATTTAGAGAGAAGCTATTATCCACCTGTTAATTTACACTCTCACTGTGATAGAATTTTTTTTTTTTTTAAACATTAATGGCTCTGCTTTCTGATGAAATGATGAATTTATTGGGTTTTAATGTGTTTGGGAACACACTCATTCCCTCTGTTACCACTTTATTAGGCATACCTAGCACAACTATTAAGCCCTAAAGTCTTACTTTTCTGCTGCCTATAATGTTCAGTGTTTTGGACACTGTCAAAGAGGTATTAGTGGTGATGGCACAAGGTAGTTGTCCACGTGCCACCAGTACAGTGAAGCATTCTTCTTTGTCTTCAGCCTCTAAAACACGACATCTTGGTCATGCGCTTCTCGTTTGTCCTTGTACCTTTCCTCTTCTTTTTGCTTGCTCTGAATTTTTCAGTGTAGCTGTCATAGCAACAATGCATAAAACAAACCAGATAACTACAATAACAGGCAAGCAGTTAGTTTTACCTTCACAAAGATATTAATGTTCAGTTTGTGTTGACACCATATTAGAAAGGTGTGAATTTTACTGCTTTATTTATTTAATATATGCATTGGCACAAAAATCCCAAACTTCGTCATTTGAGAGGATTAAGGGGTACATGTTGAAAAGGTCAAGCATCTGCAGTCTAGGGTCTTGAATAACTATTGAATAAAAAGTTCAATGCGTTTGGAAAAAGGAACTGAAAACCTTTAAGTAACCGTTTAATTGTCTTCACCTAAATGACAGAAAAGTATAACTTTGTATCTAATTATGTTATCGTAGGCGCACCCTCCTCCACTTGTAGAAGCTTTGAGACTCTCATTGGCTCATTGAAGCCCCAAAATGTTATGAGGCACAGTCCCAGTTAGAATAAGTATTTTGTCACCTTGTTCATCCATAACCTGATAGCTGAGTGTATAGATTATAACACTGTTCAATAAGTAAATGCCTTGAGTCACCTGTAAAGATGGAAGTTGGCATTTAAAATTCACTGTCATTGCGTGATATAGATAGTGGTACAGAGCCTAAATTAAAATGTGCCCTTGACTTCAGAGCTTATTGTCTCATGTTTGTCATGTTATTAACTTTTTTATTTTAACCCCTCTTCACCTGAGACAATTTTCATCTCATTCTCTGCTCTTCTGCCTCTGATGGCACCTATTTCTCTTCCCTTGCCGTCACATGACACCCCACTCCTCTCTCCCCTGTGTCTTCATCCATTCCTCTCCCACTTGATCTCCATGTGGCAGCCCTTTAGAAGCAGGCTGAATAATTGATGAATGGCACAGAGGGATCGGTCCTGTTGGGTGATACTGAGTACTGAGCCACATACACCTTGGCAGGACTCTGCTAAACAGCCAAGGGATTTTTAGCGATGTTAGATATGTGTTACGTACCCTTTTTATGCCTTTTTAAATGTGGTTGGCTTTGTTAATGCTGGTGAATTAAGTGTTCCTCATTGTGGCTCTATGTGGCTGTTAGCATTAACCTTAAACTGCTTCTCTATGCCAGGCTTAGTGGACTGGTAGGAATAATTAATGAAGGTCTTGCTCCAGTATTTTCTTGCCTTATCGAAGGAACGTGTACATACCTGCATGCACAGACAAACACCCACATGTATGCCTTTTTATTAACCACTAACAATTGGCTGGTGGGCAGCAGCAAAGTCTGGCGCTAGCCATTTTGTGAGAGTCTGTGGTTGTTTGTGTGTGTGTTGTGTTGTGTTGTGTTGTGTTGTGTTGTGTTGTGTCCAGGCAGATGGCAGATTAGATGATTGTAGACTTGTCCAAACAGGGTTCCCCATTCTTTCCATCTGAGAGAGATCTCCTCAATTTCTTCAGAGCTTCAGTACTTGGCTTTGTCTCTTTGTCTTTCGTTTTCTTTTTTTTTTTTTTCTTTTTCTTGTTAACACCTCCTGTTGGTCTGAGGAATCACCTCTTTCTACTGAAATGTGTTAAATATAGGCATCGACATCACCTGCAGCTCTCCACACCTCCAGGATGTCTGCTTTGTTCCCAGTTGAAGCTGAGGATGGGGGCTGTGAAACTGGAGTGCACCATTAATTTTCTCCCTCACTGACAGCCATGACTGTCAGTGTGGGTTTTTGATGCTTTGGTAGTTGGGCCCTAAAGGCATGGATATACACACAACACCACCACACAAAGCAATGCTTCAGCTATACGTTAACTTGTATTTAAATACACTTTAATAAATTTATATTACAGAAAAAGATTAAATGCTCTACTTAGATATTGTAGTATTTTTTTTAAACATTAAGACGAGGTAATTGTAGGTGTGTGTGTGTGTGTGTTAATTTCCAGAGTGAGTTTGCTTGTTTCATTTTAGTTTTTTGTATTTTTTTTATTACTTTAACTTAAAACTTAAAATATTTATGTGTGTGGCATGTTTCAGGGATATGATTTAAGACATTTAGAACAGGTATCATAATACAAACACTTCATGTTGCATAGACAATCCCGATCTCACTAAAGGTGCACTAAAACCTCCCATTTGGTTGTTGGTTCAAGAAATTCAAACACAATGACAAAGACTAAATCTAAGGACGTTTCCTGTTTGTAATATACAGTGTTGTTTCAGTTATTTTTTATTTTCAGGAGTGTAGTTTTTAGTTTTATTTATGTTAACTAAAACTTTTTCCACACCAAGTTAAGCTATAATTAATCATTTTGCAGGAGATCTTAAAAGTACCCAATACAGCTTTTAAGGTTAAAACAGTTGGTTAGGTGACAGAAGGCGATTAACTTTGCAAGTCATTTGTTAAAGAAAGCTGTCAGATATTCTTTGATTTCAGTTTTTATCTCAAAGCTTTGGTTCTTTTTACTTGTTTGACGGGTTTAAACTGAAAATCATGGGACTAAAGGCAGGTTAGGCACTGTGAGACTGTGATGGGGGGAATAAAGAACTAGTAGCATCCCCAGTTTTGCATTTAGTTTTTACATAGCGGCACAGAAAGCATGTCACCACACTGTTTTGTTTCCTTCGTGGCCTGTTTGTGCCATGAAGTCCGTTACGTAAAAGGTAGGGACCAGCTCGAGGTATTAGCCTGCAGGTGGAATCAGGCTTCAGTCTGCCACAAGTTAACTTCCACTGCTGCTTCCAGGACCGGGTGTGTGGCTGTGAGGCTGTAAGCCTTTCTTGTCTGCAGGAGATTAGCCTGTGTGAGAAGGATTAGGACTTGGTGTGTGTGTGTGTGCGTGTGCGTGTGTGTTGTACAATATGTTGGCGGTGTCTGGCAGTCGGTGTTGGCCTGTGAGGGGTGTGTAAATAATTCCGCGTTCTTTCTTACGATAGCCAGACCTCAGCATGGCCAGCCTTCCGCAAGCCTTGCCGATTATGCTGAGCCCACAACTTTGATTGGCTTTCTTTGCCAGTTTGTCTGATACCCCCCACCCTCCACTTTTCTCCACAGAATGAAGAACTGGATAAGAAGTATGCCGGCCTTTTGGAAAAAAAATGGACCTCAGTCATCAGATTACAAAAGAAGGTTTGTGGGATTTTTTCCTCCTCAAAGAAAGCTTGTGCGGTTTGTAGTCTTATGAAAGGTCTACGATTTTACTGCTGAATCTGTTAACACTGAAATAAAGTGTCAAGGAAAGCACTGACCCAGCTGTTGATGTAAACATTAACATAAGAGCCTTATAAGTTTCTGTCTTGTTAATCTGTGTTCCTTCTCCTGTTGTTATCTCCTAAATATGCCTTTCTATACACTTCACTAACTTTTGTGTCTATGCACTCTGGGTAGGTGATGGAGCTTGAATCCAAACTGAATGAAGCTAAAGATGAGCTTACTCTGGGTGGGCCCGTAACTCAGAAGCGTGACCCCAAAGAGTGGATCCCACGCCCACCAGAAAAGTATGCGCTGAGTGGCCACCGCAGTCCAGTCACCCGCGTCATCTTCCACCCCGTCTTCAGCGTCATGGTATCGGCCTCGGAGGATGCAACAATAAAGGTCAGTGCTGCTGGATGGAGGCAACGGACCTTTGACAGCAAACTTGTTGCACAACTGGGAATGGCTTACGAGTTGTTTTTGAGTCAGAGAGCCGTGAGTTGTCCAAATTAAATCTGCAGCAGGTGATTTCACTGATAAATTTGTCTTGGGGCTCAGGTTGCGCAAAACAGTGAAAATAACTTCTGAAGTCTTTAATGAAGCCCTGCAGGACTGTGCTCTTCCTTTGCACATGATCAGATAACCCTGATCTACTCAAGTTTGTTTTTCTGCTCAACATAGCTGGAGATAATGACCCTAGTGAGTCTTATGATGAGTTCAGAACATTTCAGCTTTTCAGGGATAAAAACAGACATTTTTGTGGTTTGAGGTATTTTTCAGTATCATTTTCTCTAAATTCTAGCATCATACTAATTTAAAATTTAACGAAAATAATAATAGCAACAATATTGGTGTTGATTATTGAGTTTGAATGGAGATGATAGAAATGATCATGTTAAGTAGACTGGTCTTCATACCCTGATAGTGGATGGGCGCTTTTGTATATAACCAGATATTTTAGAAGAATTTCTACAAATCTAGTTATTCAGTGTTTGATGCTTTTCTATTCGCAGCATGCACAGATGGCACAGCTGTCGCTCTGCATGGGTAATATTTGAGTATGCTAATGTTTTAATTCATGATGTTTAGACTAAAGCAGGCATTTATGCTTGTGAGAAATGTTCAAACACAATATTGCATCTATATCATGGCTTCAAAGACAAAAAGACCTCATGCGTTTAATGTCTGGTTTGGAAGCTCCCTCATATCAGACTTTAAGATATTTACAGCATAAATCAGTGTAAAAAAATCAGCTTTATAACATTGTTTTAACAGTCCAGTCTTCACCTTTCAATGACTGCAACCTTGTGCTAATGTAGCCTGTCTTTAAAAGGTAGAACATGGTTGATAATTGTTTTTCATTTCAATTTGATTTCACAAAACATTTTTTTTTTTTTTAAACAGTATTTTTCTTTTTATGTGAGAGGTTTCTTTGTATTGCAGGCATTGAAAACTGGTAGTTATGTTTTGAGTGGTGTATCCTTTTTTTCTTTTTTAATTTAGTGGTATTTTGATATACTGTGAAAACACAAGAAAAATCTTAGGTCATATCATCTACTTTGACTTTAGAGACATACTGCAGTGTCCTGATTTGAGCTTCAAGTGATCTTTTTTATATTTTTAACTACTACAGCTGGTGCACTCTGCTTGATGTTGCCTTGCCTTTGTCCTCTTCATTTCCATTTTACTTAATTTCCTTCAGTTTTCTCTCTACTGCTCTGGCTCTCCTTAGATATACCCTGGATTACATGAGTATCTGTCTCTGTGTCTCATATCCCTAGATTCCTTTATATAAACTCCATGTTCTGTCTCTGGGCTATTTTTACAGCTGCATCGCTGAACAATGCCAATACTCCACTGAGCTGTTTATCTGTATATTTTATTCATGAGACAATAACAGACATTTGTACATCTCTTCCTTGGCTACACCCACGCAGCAGGGTTCCCTCTCTCGCTCTCTCTGTTTTGGCATCTTCCTCTTTTTTCCAGCCCCGCCCCCCTTGCACCCTCGCTGCAGCCCCTCCTCTCAGCATCCTGCCTCATTTATCTTCCACTTAAAGCATTAGCTGCCCCACCATGACTCCATGCCATCAGCTGTCCGTCCCTCAGGAGCAGGCAGGACCCAGGCCCAAATCCTAAACTCATCCCTGCTTTCTGGCAGCTCTTTTCCCAGTCACCTCAACTCTCTGCATCCTGTTCTGACTCCCTGTGTAACCTACTTTTCTCCTCCTGAAGTGCTTCATTAAATTTTTAAGCAAAGAGCGGACCTCTTTACTCAGAGAAGGCCAGACTGAGAAGCTCATCAGCTGCCTGACCTTATAATCAAACTGTCTGTTAACATTTAGGAGGCAGTAGATGTTTGCTTCGCTTAGTGTTAGGACTTAGAGTGGGGTGTGGGGTAGCGCTCTGTTGTGAGATTAATCTGCCTCACAGCATCTCTAAAGCTCACTAATTAACACTTTGTCTTATTTGTTTAATCTGCACAAAGAAAGAAGTAAACCTGTTTGTGGTTGTTAACTATAAGTTGAGATCCTATCACATTTGTGCTTGTTGCTACTTTGTAGCTACTCGACTGGGTTAAATGGTGTTTTTTTTTTGCCTGTATAGGAACTGATTCTGCAACCTCTTGTAGGGAAAACCTTTATCATCAGAGTTTTACTGTTGATGTACTGATTGTGTGTTTTAATAAAAAGAGCCATTTCAGCCTACTTAATCTTTTTAACATGCAGTCCTGATTGAAAGTGCATGTGTGTTGGCTTGTGTGGTTTATGGTCTTTATGTACCAGCAAATATCAGTCCAGCTCTGTACTATAATGGACAGCTCAAAGGACAAACGAAGTATTACTGACTGATATTTAACATGCTGATTGTCCTGCTGATGGGTCAAAATGTTCCTGTAGTTGTATTTTCTATTATACTTCATTAATCCCACAAAAGCTCACGATGGTATATAGCTCAATAAAATAAAATACAGTAGGACAAAATGTATAACTTAATGTAAAAATTAATTTGAGGCTAGACTAGATGCAGTGAAGTAAATAAGTGTGTCCTAATGTGGTTGTTTATAATGTTTTCTAATACCAGTGTTAATGAAGTTATTAACAGTAACTTTGCTCGGTGGTGCTGACAAGTTGAAACTTTGTACCACAGACAACCAAGCTAATAAAACAATGGCAAAAGCTAGTTGTTGGCCAGTAAACACTGGCAGGGCTTTTCCTATTTCACAATGAGCTTTTGGAAGTCAGACTACACACACACACGGAGGACTGATCTGTGTAAACTTAAGTCTTTTAGGTCCATGCTTCCTCACCTGTCAGACATTTTGCATTTTATGCTTGACTAAATTCATCCCTACTTTAAAAAAAAAAAAAAAAAAAAAAAAGTTAAATAATTTCACCACAGGTCTGGTGATCTTGCTTTGGTTGAAGGCCAAAACATCTTTGGTGGGCCCCAGAATGTTTTATATGCAGGAAATTCCTGACCGGAGGTAACATTGCACCATGTAGGTATTTTTATAATCCAATATCTGCAGCAGTTGTGACAGATCATAAGACCTCCTCAGGAAAATTTATTAGTAGGCTCTAACCAATCAGGACTGAGAATTTTGACTCAAGTTGAACATAGATGTGAATATTGTCTCAAAATAATGTTTTCCCTTGTCTTTTCATGGGATGTAGTTTGTTTTCTGTTGTCAAATCTTTATTTGTTTTATTGATTTTTTTTTTTTTTTTCTCTTTTTATAATAAAGACCTCAAGGTAACATCTCCGCATGGCAAACTTTTAAAAATATCAAACACAACCATAAAGGGAAATAGGAGTTAACTGAGGGCTGTAAAACCAATAAACATACTCCATATTACAGAAATGGGGTTGTAAACCCAAATATGGCCATGGTAGTAAAAATGCACCCTGAGGGAGGTGTCAATATTTGTTTTCTTCTGTGCTCATAAGAAATCTCTCTTGATTTACATATGGAACAGCCTTTTTCATGTGTGCATAGCATGTAAATTATGCTTCTGGGTATAGAATTGTGTGCATTCAGGTACGCCACCAAGAGGTTAGGGTAATTTAAACAAGGGCAGATAACTGAAGTCTCACTGCTTACCTTACAAATGGCACATGCAGAGAAAGTCTTGGCCTTTTGAGGTTAAGAAAGAAACAAAACAAAAAAAATCTAAGATATTTTCACTGTAAGAATCCAACGCTATTAGACAGTGCCAGTATGAATTATCAGTCTTTTAGAGGAGTTACAGGTTATGGATAGCCGTGTTGTAGCTGCTGCCCCTGAATAGTTTATTTCTGTAAAATGTGGTGTACATCCAAAAAAAGGAGGGAGAAAACCATTGAACTCATCCAGGATAACCTCCCCCCGGCCATCTGTAGCTTCCTTATGGGGTGGGGACTATAAGGATGGGGGTTGTGATGGTAGGGGTCTCCTGTCACCGTCTGCACAAAATTCCCCCGCCGCAAGAGAGGAACCAAGGAGGGTTTATCCCTCCATGACAAGCCGTCTGTCTGCTTTAAAGCTAGAGATGCAGTAGCTTTCTCAGACTAGAAAATCAGGCTTTACTCCATATTCTATCTGCACCCACAATAACCTGTCTTGGCTTTTATCAGGCCAAAATGTAACCCTGATGAGCAGCATGTAAGGTGCCACAGATTCTTTAACTAGTGTGCATAATACCTTCAGAGTGAGGCATGTATGAGCATCCTTTAAGTTTTGCCATCATCGTGTCTTATTGTTGTGACTGTAATGTGGTTTTGCCGCTGAGAGCGATGTGACACAGCCACGGATGATTTGACATTTGGGTCTGTGCTGGGGTTTGGAAGTGTGATTCAGTCTGAAATGAAGCGTGAAAGCGTGTCAGCAATATACAAGCTTAATGTTAATGAAAGAATATGCTTTGTCCATCAGGTGTGGGACTATGAGACAGGAGACTTTGAGCGCACACTGAAGGGCCACACAGATTCAGTCCAGGACATCTCCTTTGACCACACAGGCAAACTGCTCGCATCCTGCTCTGCAGACATGACTATCAAGCTGTGGGACTTCCAAGGCTTTGAGTGCATCAGGACCATGCACGGTAAGAAGATGAAGCTCTTTCCTGTAGTAGACATTCATCATAGCTGCTGCTATTTATATCACCACCATTAATGTGATTTTCTATAATTTCCACACTACTGCAGTCTTAAGTGTGGTTTGACTGTTCAGTGCCCAGGCGCTACAGATGCTGCAGCAGAGATGTACACCCAGTTCTGTATTCAGCTCTTCTTAAACTGAAATGATTTTAAATCATTTTAAAAGTTAAAAAAAAAAAAAAAATTGCCTGGGTTTTTAATAAGCCTGTCTTTACCATCTAGTCCTTAGGCACACTCCTCCTTGTTACTGCCAACTAAATGGTGGCAGTGTATTTTACATGTGCCTGCAGACCCTACTCATTAATGGACCACCTTATGAATGCTTCTCATCTTCAAACGTTAAACCAGAAGTGGCCACTGACGGAGATGGCCTCTGCTGTCTGTGAAGCAGACATAAATGAATATTTATTTGGGGGGGCGGGGGGCAGACAAAACCCATTCAGGTATTCTTAAATTTATGCTGGAGTTGCAGATCATGCGTTTTTGTGCAAGATAACAACAGATTTCACCGGTTTGTGTGCGTAAATGAGGGCGTGAGCTGCTGGCATGCATCCTCAAACAGGCGAGCTGCATTCATTGTGCAGAAATCACTGACTGAAAACAGTTCTTTTTTTTTTTTTGGCCACAGCAGCTTTATTGACAGTGTAGATATGACAGGAAAGCGGGAGAAGAGATTGGGGAAGACATGCAGGAAAGAGCGACAGGCTGGGACTCGAACCTGCGCTGCCTGCTTTCAACCTTGCGGCAAACATGGTTGCCTGTTCCACCTGCTGTTTTAGTTCTGTTCTCCACCATTTTCCCCTTCATCCTACTTTTTTTTTTTTTATATATTTTAACTACCATCTCCATCCTGTTTTAATTCACACTCAACCTTTCCTCCTTTTTAATCCACTCCTCATTTTCTAATATCTTGGTGGAAAAAAAAAAATACACACAGACTCACTCGAGGCCAACTGGTGAAGTAGATTAGTGCCGATTTGGACAGCAGCTTAATTACCCTCTTCAGCACTAGGTAGCACTTTTCTGTGTAGCTGCCACCCATTATTGTAGCCTGGTGGCATCTGCAAGTACACACAGACATACAGACACACACAGAGACAGGCCTTTTAGAGTATACTTACTGTTGTCTTCATCTATTTAACAGCTTAAGTATGGCCCAGCCTTTAGGTAATTAGGCATCTCTTATTCTCTGTGGAACAAAATGAGCTCCAAAGCTCCAGCAAATTGGCTTCCATGCTTGTCATTTAATCGCCAAATTATAACCGTGATTTTTGGCTGTGTTTGGTGCTGAGCATGTGTTTTTTAAAAAAAATGTTTTTTTTTTAATTGTTTCTAAATTTTGATTCTGGTGTCTGAATTACAAAAGGAAAGATTAAAAGGATCATGTCTAAAATGATTAAATTTCATTTCACAGCAGACTGAGATGTTACATGGGTTTGTGCTGTTGGGAAATCTTCAGAGGCTCTGGGTCTCGCTGAAAGGTTGTTTTTGTGTTCTGTGTTCCAGGACACGACCACAATGTTTCGTCTGTAGCCATCATGCCCAATGGAGATCACATTGTTTCTGCCTCCAGGGACAAAACCATAAAAATGTGGGAGGTGGCAACTGGGTATGCAAAATACACCTTTAAGCGATTCTTAAAACCACTCTGTTTATTTATTTTTACTTAAGCCTAATGTTGGGTTTTAACTATTCACATCCACACTGACAGCTCTCCTGTTTTCTTTGTCCATTAGCTACTGTGTGAAGACCTACACAGGCCATAGGGAGTGGGTCCGTATGGTGCGACCCAACCAGGACGGCACACTGATCGCCAGCTGCTCCAACGACCAGACAGTCCGCGTGTGGGTGGTGGCCTCCAAAGAATGCAAGGCTGAGCTGCGAGAGCATGAACATGTGGTGGAGTGCATCTCCTGGGCACCAGAGAGCGCCTACCCCACCATCCTAGACGCCACAGGCACCGAGGTAAAGATCTGCTCAGATACATCTCATTTCTCCCAAACTCCTTGAGGTCCAGAAGGTTTTGCTGTATGCATTGGTGTTCTCACCAAAAGTGAAGTTTCGCCTTGCATGAATAGTCACTTTTTGAAATCCCACAAATATTTGCTTCTAAGTAAATATCTGTGGGAGGTAGCTGGAATCAAATTACAGTAAAATTTTCAGAACTCACCGTGAAGTCTTATGTTTTTTTTTTTTTTTCCCAGAAGTGAAGTGAATTTGAAATATTTTTAACTAGCTGATGGAAATTTGCCTCTGTTAATCTCTTTGCATAGACTTCAGATCTAATCACACTGTGAGACAATATCATTTTGTGTTTTGTGTGAACACACTGTAAGGTTTACATTACCTGAAGTTGCTCTGTACAGTTTGATGCGTTTTCCCCCCTTTCTTGATTATAACCCAGATGTCAGCGTACATTGTATTTGGCATTTGTTTAGTACAGCCATGTGAAAAAATGTCACAAAACCGTGAAAAACTAAGTACATCTTTACTCCTTTGAATTATGAGGGTAAGTAGCAGCCATAGCTGGTAATCAGGTGCACTAGATTAGCTGGTCATCTGCAAGTGTGGCCATCTTTGTAAAAGCAGAAGCTTTGGCAGTTTGCTGGTCTGGACCACTTAGATGTGTCTTGACATAATACAGGGGAAAGCTCAAAAGAACATGGCAGCACAGCTTAGATTTGCAAAACTGCATCTGACTTCTAGACAATGTCATTTGGACAAATGAAACTGAAGTGGAGATGTCTGGTTATAATACACAGCAGCATGTTGGTGAAACCAAATACAGCATTTCAGCACAAACACCTCATACCATCTGTAAAGCACGGTGGTGGAGGGGTGATGATTTGGGCTTGTTTTGCAGGCATAGGACCCGGGCACCTTGCAGTCACTGTGTTGACCATGAACTCCCCTGTAGACCAAAGTATTCTAGAGTCACATGTGAAGCCAATTGTCCGACAGCTAAAGCTTGACTGAAATTGGGTCATGCAACAGGACAAATCATACTTTGCTTTTCACTGACTGTATATGGAGTCCTGCACAGCAGAGCAAACAGTGCAGCACTATAAGTGTGATATTCAAGTGTGATAACTAAACTGTCACTGGTGACAAATTGATGGAGCTTCAAACATATCAAACCAAATAAGACAATGACTAACTAGTGAAGAGGAAGAGCCATCAGGCAATCATTATGTATAGCCATGTGTTGCCAGTCACACACAGAATCAGTCTGTTCTCCTACCTCATGATCTACAGTGTGTCTGATTGTAGCCTCTTATTTAAACACAGACATTCTCCCTTGCAGCAGTTGTCCCAGTCTAACCTGTGCTCTCAAGAACTGACTTTTAGTTTTTAGTTTTTTTTTTTTTTATTCTGCACAGAAGTTGCATAATATTTCTTGTTAAACACGCTGATGTAGTTGTTGAATTGGACAAACCTGCAACCTGAGACTCAGCTGTTAATACACAGATGTTTGCACATGTGCTCTCAAACTAGTTGCCCGCAACGCAAAACACAAATGCTCAGCGGTGTTTAATTGAGGATGTTGAGCTGCTCTGTGTTCTGGTACAGTGATTTCTGCACTGAAAGCAGCGACACAGCTTCACTGACAGGTTTAATGTACCTGCCTGCTTGTTTAAAGCGGTCACACTTTTTAGGCATGTAACAGCTGATATTTACATGTCTATTAATGTGCTAATCGTGCCTGACAGTAAATGTCACATTTCATTTATTTAAGCAGATTCCTTTCTGTCTAAATGGTGAATGAAATTCAAGTAGTTTTTTGTTTTTTCTCTCTAGCAAAAGAGGAATTGTTTCCCTGGAAAACAGTTGCATTACTTTAGGTATTTAGTTCAGGAAGTAGAGCAGGTTGGTCTCTTTGATAAAAGCACCAGTCCATGCACCATTAAGCTGTAAAAATAACTACCCATTTCAAAACTTGGATTTGGATTAATGTGTGTTACTATCTCATTTCTGTGTCTGACTATAAAGAGGTTCTTCAAAGTTGCATAAAAAGCACAAATAATGAATTAAACACACAATTAATATTTCATCTTTTCCCCCTCCTCTGCCCGACCAGTCCAAGAAGAGTGGGAAGCCCGGCCCCTTCCTGCTCTCTGGCTCCAGAGACAAAACCATCAAGATGTGGGATGTTAGCACTGGCATGTGCCTTATGACACTGGTGAGGAGCATTTTAAGTAAACATTTTCAGAGTTTTGTGGGGACCATATGCCATATTTTTGGGTAAAATGCTTTGAGTGAAAATAATGTGCTTTGAGAATGATATGAGTTGGGTCTCCCTGTGCGTCATAGGTTGGCCATGACAACTGGGTGCGTGGGATTCTTTTCCACCCTGGAGGCAAGTTTATTGTGACTTGCGCAGATGACAAGACCTTAAGGATCTGGGACTACAAGAACAAGCGATGCATGAAAACCCTGAGTGCCCACGAACACTTTGTTACCTCTCTGGGTAAACACCCCCCACCCCACCCCCGCACACTCAACCACACACAAACACACACACACACACACATCAAAAGCTGCTTCTTTGTTATTGTTTGGCCACGTTGTCTCCTGAGGTTCTCCGTCATCAGACTGTGAATACCTGCTCAGAGTATTTGCTTTAGAGAGAGATAGAATAATTGTAAAGGAGCCGAGTTTCTCCACCGAGCTCGCTGGCAGCTGGGGTTTAAGACGTAGACAAGCGCTGCAGGATTTTTCCCGCTCCGCGTATCTGCGGCTTTTCAGCAGATCAAGGCTTGGTTAACTCTCCTGAGGAGCTCTTGAGCCAACTTTTCCTTGGCAAGCCGTTTGAAACCCAGTCCTCTTAAATCCTGCTTCAACTGGAGTGGATCGCTGTGAGCTATTGATGTGATGAGTTCTGGTGTGGTGTGAAAAGCAACAAAGCACCTTTGTTTGAAGTCAGTGGAGGGAATAAAAAAAAAAAAAAGTATTTTTTCCCCCCTTTTTCTGTAAAGGTCTGTCATACTGTACCACGAGTTCTTCCCCAAATATTTCTGCTTTTAAAACCTGATATTAACACTGCAGTTATATTCACTATGTTCATGTTAGCAGATGTCTGCATGGTGATATTATTTTCGATGACTCGCTTTCTACTTGATGATGGGAACCTTAATAAATGTGCCTGAACAAATGAGATTTGTGGGAAGCTAACCAACCACGCTCATAAAATATCAGATGCATGTCAACTCTAAATCATTAAAAAAAACCCCAACAACCCAAGAACAACAAAACCAGCAATCTCCCCCCAAAAAGCTCCGTTCTGGCTCCATTCTTGTCTGCAAAGTATTAAAAAAAAACACTCTTGAGCCACACTAGGGGACCTGCATCTTTGTTGTTCATGTTTTAAAAAAATAAAAAATAAAAAAATAACCTGTGGGCACCACTGTAGCTCACCTGGTTGAGTTGGCGACCCTTATACTAAAGACTAGGAGTCCTTGCTGCAGGGGTCATCCCAGACCATTACCTTTGTGTCCCACCCCTCCAAAATCTTTCCCTGCTTTTCTGTTGGCACTGTCCAGTTGAGAAAAGATTAAAATGCCCCAAAATACATCTTTAAAAAAACTACCCCCCAACCCACACCAAAAAACACACCACACCTGCTCAGACAAATCACCCAGGAGAGTAGTTCTTGCGAGGCAGAGGCCACTCCACATGCTCAACAGCAAGGTTCAACATAATCTGTGGTCCAGTGACCCAGAGACAGTTTAAAAAGTATGTTGTTGAGCAAGTTGATTAGCCAGCTGCTTGTGATAGTGTTTCCACTGGTTGATTCACCTGTGAAGCAAGGTGGTTGAAATCCACTCTCATTGATGAGCAGATTTAAAATTGGAAGATTTCTTTTGAACTTGACTGCAGCCTGACAGCAGCTGAAGACCTCTCTCTTTCTAGCAGCAGTGCTTGGAGCATACGGGAGTGAGTCCAACGAGGGCATTGAATTATAGCAATTATAAATAAATCTAATAATAATCTACTAATAGATTATGTAGTATTTATACTGATTAAGCCATCAATACAAAAAAAACCCCCAAAAACTTAAATTGTTTTTTTTTTTTTGTGGGCTAGCTAAAGTCTGATGTATTGGACTGGTTACCCAGAGGGGCAAAAATTTTGAAATTGTTCTTTTGAAATTAAAACTGTGCTGAAGTCGAGTTATTTTGATCATAACTCTGTTTTTTCTTTTGCTCCACAGATTTCCACAAGGCCGCTCCCTACGTGGTCACCGGGAGCGTAGATCAAACAGTAAAAGTGTGGGAGTGTCGCTGATTTGGACCTCGGAGAATTGGACCACCACCCTGATCACCCAGGCGCTCCTCCTGCCACCCCACCCCACCCCACCCCACCAAACCAACCCTCCCCTCCCCACCGCAAACCTTCTCCCTCCCCCACCCCTGCACATCTTGGTCCCCTCCTGCTGCACTCACCGCCATGGTTATTTACCCATTGCGCTCTCTGGTCCAGTTACCTTTATTTTTTTTTTTTTTTTTTTTTTTGCCCTTATGTGTAAATTATTCCTGGATGTAGATCGCGCTATTAAATGTTACACAAAAGTATTCTTGCATGGTAATCGAAAATTGTATACTGTAAATTTACATGACGTTGTCTAGAAGTACCATAGGTTTAACACAGGGGCTCGCCATCTGTCACGCGGCCCCCACCGACCAACTGAAGGCGGATGTTTTTGACTGGGTGTGAAACGTAGGGCACTAAAAACCGATAATTTAAGAAATGACAGTCTTTATGTGTAAGATTTATTTTTGTCTATTTTTTTATTTAGGATTTTTTTTTTCTCTGTTATTTCTCTCCTTCACTGTCGTAGTCTGTCGGTGCCTAGCTCGGTGAAACGTTTGAGAGGCGAAGCAGGAGAAACATATATGTGGGGCTTTGTTATTAAAATAATCTGTAGCTTTATAACATAACTTCTCAAGTGTGCATACCATTTCTCTTCATGTGGATCTAGGTAATATTTTAATGGCTGTATATACGAATGTTTCAAACTGTGTCCTTGGACCTCGGGGGCTTGAAAACAGCTTTGTACTCTTGTCACAGTGGCACATGAACCGCTGCTGGGCTTTAGATGAATTTTCCCACTTAAAAAAATAAAAGTGGCTTTGTGAGTAGCTGTGCAAAAAAAAATTTTTTTTTTAAATTTTAAATATTAACAAGAAGCCCGATGTAGCGAGCGAGTTTTGCCGTAAATAAGCACTGCAGGTCACTGAGCAGAGTTCAGAGATTGCGCCTGTGTCTTCTCGGGTGTTTCTCCCTTTAGGACGTGATTTCCTTTGACCTTCTCAGTTAGACTTGGCCGGATTTCATAGCCACATCTCTTGCCTGCTGACCTGGTCAGCCGAGGTGGGATTTGGTACACCAAAGGAAAGTCTGAAGATGCTCAGTTGTCCCATTTCGCTCTCTGAAGGCTTAAAAAACAAAACAGTAAACCTGCTAAAGAGAAGACATGATGAGGAGTCAAAGCCCCCCCCCCCCCCCCCCCCCTTTTTTTTTTTTTTTTTTTTTTTTTTTAAATTATTTGGGATGCGCAGAGATCTGTCATTTTGAATTATACCTTCTGCATAATAACGGTTTTAAGTATGGAACAAAAGAGGCAGTTTTCTGTGAAAATAAGAAATGTAAATTTATCTCATTATTAATTCAAAAGTCCGGCAATTTTGTGTTGTCACTGTAAACTGATGAACTGGCCGGAAATGAGGATTAGTGAAGAAATGCCAGCTGACGGGCACCAGAGTGATATGCAGAGGTCGTTTTGTCTGCGCAGGGATCTGACCTTGTGGACGGTTTTTACCTTAATAAGCTCCTCACTGTGACAAGAAACTCCTGTATCTGGTGTGTGTGAGTGTGTGTGAGGGGGGAAACAACACTAAAGCCCGAGAGTCTCTACAGAAAAAATGTCTTCTGAGAGGCTTTCCTCAAATGCTAAAGAGACAACCATTCCACTTCCCTCGTAGGACACAAAAAAAAAAAAAAAATGAAACATCTTGCTTCTAGTTGTAGCTGCCAAGGTGATTCATTAATCTTGCACATCCCCATTTTCACTGAAGCTTTGGTCATTCGGTGATGATCAAAGACAACATTAATGATATTGATGAAACGTGTAAACCTATGATTTCCAATTAGCCATCTCATTCCAGTGCATTTCTTGGCTAATAAAGAATTCCACTGCTTTAACTGATCTTCTTATCTTAGCTTCTTTGCCAAGTTTTTCCTCTTCCTGTGTGTACTGGATGTGGTGATCTGCTGCTCAAGCTCTTGCTAGTGGCCACTGTGAGCCTAAATGTGACCTGGTGATGTAGCACTGCTGCATGTAAACCTGTGCCCGGAGGCAGAGCTGTCGGAACGTGTCGTTTTAAATTATTGGAAGAATAATTGGCAAAATGTGGTGAATGAGTGCTTATTTGCCTTTTTCCTCAGAGTTATGACAGTGTTGGCACCAACCTGTTGGTGTCACGGGAAAGCAAGTAATTGTGTTTTCCAAACTGCTTCTGGGTTCGGACAGCTCTGATCTTTGGTTGTAGGACAGCTGGTTATGTTGTGTGTGTGTGATGCTATTTGAGGGAGGTTTAACAGCCTCCTTCTGTACATGCAATGGGATTGTGGCAGACTAGGATGTCCCAAAGGAGAAACGCTCTCTTTCAGGGAATATTACTGTCTCCCTTTTGTTGCCCCCCCTCCGCCCCCCATTTTTTTTCCCTATAAGCTGTTTTCTCTGTCCAGAACATCTAAGACAGTAAATCTTTAGTACAATTTGGCTAACTAATATGCCAATATGTTAAATGTTCTAGCTGAAGCCAAAAATGGAGACATTGGTTTGTACAATCGGGTTTATCTTGAGAAATCAGCCTCCTTGGTGGTCAGACACCGTGACCAACCTTTTGAAGAGTCTCCTCGGGATCACGCTATGACATGCCAGACCACAAAATGTAAAGATAAAAGAAAAAACCCTACTCCCCTCCTTGGTTTTACTCAAGGAGGATGGTGATAATCAGAGGTCAGGACGATGTGTGTTCTGTTTATTTTGTAATAATCGGTTGGAAAAAGAAGGAAAAAAAAAAAAAAGCCCCATCTACAACACTGCTGCAAGTGTTGGAAAATCCTTTAGCCATTCGCAGGTCCAAAGCAATCCCTGTGCTGCTCTGGTCTGGTGTATGAAGGGACTGACGGACAGCTCTTTGCTGCCTGTGGGTCGTTTCCCTTGGCCCTCCGTAACCTGCCTGTGAACCGCACATGAGGGCGTCAGACTGCACAACAAGCTCCTACGGGAGAGCTCATGTTTTCGCCACTATGGTCTCACTTTTCACACAGCAAACTGTTAACAATATACCTGGATGTCATTATTGTTTGCGATATAATAAAAGAAGAAAATCTGCATCTTTGTGTCCTGTTTATTTCTTTATTTATAGTCATATGGCAGTAATTCAGTGAATTTAGGCATGTCAACATGGTCTAGATGACCTGCTATGTTCAAACTGAGCATCAAAATGAAGAAGAAAGGTGATTTAAGTGACTTTGCATGTGGTATGGTCCTTGGTGCCAAATGGGCTGGTCTTAATATTTAATAAACTGCTGATCTGCTGGGATTTTCCCACACAACCATCTAGGATTCACAGAGAACGGTCTGAAAAGGGGAAAATGTCCAGTGAGTGGTAGTCCTCTGGGTAAAAATTTCTTGTTGATGCCAGAAGTCAAAGGAGAATGGCCAGACTGTTTCAAGCAGACAAGAAAGCAAGAGTAACTTAAAAAACAAAGCACTCTTACAGCTAAGGTATGCAGAAGAGCAACTCTGATGTAGCAGAAGACCATACCAGGTGCCACTCTGGTTAAGAACAGGAAACTGATGGCACTTTGCACGGGCTCACCATTGCTGGGAGATAGAATATTGTAAAAACGTTGCCTGGTCTGATGAGTCTCGATTTCTGATGCAGCGTTTAGATGATGGAGTCAGAATTTGGCATAAACAACATGAAAGCATGGATCTGTCCTGAATTGTATCCGTCGTTCACCCTGCTGCTGGTGGTGCAATGGTTTTTATATTTTATTTTTGCTTTATTTTAATATTTTTAGGAAGCATTAGAGTGAAGCTTAATTATAGAAATTTAAAATTTATAGATGTATAACTTTACTAGTAACGTCATTAGGCTGAAACGCTCAAAGGGAAACACCGTTTTGGTGACGTCAATGCGCAGCGGCGTGGATACGTGACGTCGGCTTCATCCAGGAAGAGCGCTGCAGAAAGTGGGAAAACGTTTTGGCAACGTGAGCCGTGAAGTGTTTTTCTCCGCTATAGTTCAGCTTTAAAAGTGAGTGAAGGTCGGGAAATATAAACAGCTACGGGCTGACCACCATAAGGGTGAGCAGGGACAAGGGCTGGATACATTTTTGCCTAGTCAGCGATGCTCCGTTAGCTTGAATTCCTTTAAAATATGAGAGATGTTTTTCTTTATAACATAAACTCTATGCAGTTACTCTTTGTGTGTGTGTGTGTGTGTGAGAGAGAGAGAGAGACCGGCATAGGGGTAGCCTTAGTTTTGCTGTTAGTTCTCGATGTTAATGAAGTTAAAGTTAAAAAAAACTCTTCCAGAGTGACGCTGTTTCTGATGTAGCTTTCTCTGTATCATCAGGGCTCAGTAATGGCTCTGAATAAGTCCATGCATCCTCGGAACCGTTACAAGGACAAACCACCCGACTTCGCTTACCTGGCCTCCAAATACCCAGACTTCCAGCAGCACGTGCACACCAGCCTCACGGGAAGAGCCGTGTAAGTACCCGATATTGTCCTGTCTAAATCAAATCTCCTCCTGCATTAGCCGCATCTCTCTGTTTCGCACCACCTGGTGGGACTCGCTCTATAAGTTTGATTGTGTTGTGACTCCAGATGTTTCTTCAACTTTGACGTCATGTTTTTGAAGCTAGATAGCACTTTGTCGCCAGCACAGAGTGTACAACGAACCTTAATATTGTCATCTTTAGCAGACACAAACTCAAAATAGTGCCTGTATTTCAGCTAGAAAACGCGCGTCTCTCTCCTCCCTCCAGTGTTCGCGTTTGTGTCTGTGTGCTGTTGTCCTCAGTGGCGGATCTAGGATTTTTCTGAGTAAGGGGCCATCAAGGGGCCACAGTATTCATAGAGGGGCCAAGTATTTGTCGTAGATGTGGTGATATACGGACCAATAAAAATTAAAGCCATTACATTACAGTTAGGGTAAATCTTATCACCATGAAGTGTAAGAATTCAGTGAACTTATGTGCCATTTCACTAAATAACAATATCAGACATTTCATACATTACAGCATTAACTGTTGTTGCTCTCCCTAAATGATTTCTGACCTGATGAAATGGGGTTGAAGGTGCCCTGCTCTTGACCAGCCTCTGGTCTATTGTGTTCTGCCGCTCTCTCCCTCCTCTCACCCTGCTCATTTTCAGCTGGCAGACTCACTCTTTTGCTCAAAAACTGCTGAATTCCCACCTGAGACTGACCCTTTCTTTTCATATTCTTCTCTATTACTGCCAAACATAGTTAATGTAAACACACAAGTGCAAATTACAAAGAAGTACATGAATTAGTATTACATGAATTAGTGAAATGCTAACACTCATGTCCAAACACAAGTAGTGCCTCAGTTAACATTACTCTTAACTAACTTTGCTTCTTAATTTAATGTTTGTCAGACTTGCGCTATGTGACAGCTGTGAGTAAAAATGGATTTATGACTTATCATTACCAACAAACTCCTCAAAATGTAGACTGCATCGGTTGAATTTATTTGAGCTTTTCTTTAATATACACAGTGTTATGTTCCCCTAAAATGTCCAGGGGGTGACTTATGGCCAACTCATGCAAAAACAGAAAAGGGAAAGCAGAAAAAGAAGCCCGTGCTCCAGAATTGACGCCTTCAAGCTTGACTGAAATTTCCAGCTGCCCACGTGGATCAGCCACATGCCTTCTGGAGAAAAGTTTTATGGTCAGATACCTTGAGCTATTTGGCCAAAATGACAAGAGGAGTAAATATTAGGCTTTCAAACCTAAGAACACTGTATCAGCTGTTGGGCATAAAGGTGGTAGCATCACGTTTTGGGGCTGTTTTGCTGCCAGTGGTACTGGTACATTGCACAAAGTGGCTGGAATAATGAAGAAAGACTACCTCCAAATTATAGCCTGTATGTATACTTTTGACCCTGTGTGGATTAGAGTAAATCCAAAATAAATTCAAACTTGTGCACCCAGTTCTTGTTTTTTAAAATCATTTAAGATGTACGCTGTACAATGATTCCACTCTGGGAAAAGAACAGTTCAAAGAAATCATTAAAAGGTCAAAATTATCGTGACATTCATGCCCACGATGAGTGGATGTAAACTTCTGACCACAGCTTCGTGGTACCTTGTTGATGTAAAGTGGGTGATTTATACTTTTTTTTGTTTTCAATAATTGAAGCCCCAAGGAACACATTCAGCTGCCCTCATGACCTGGCTGACTCTCTCTGCTGGTTACTGCTCATTCATCTTCTGGCAGCAGCAGGAGGAAGACTGGACAAACAATTAATGGGCCCAACATCAAAAGTTTTTTTTCATCTTCAGTCCATCCTCTATGCATGAGTGGCAGTTTCAATCAAACTCACAAATTAGCTAAAAATAGGTTAGTGTGTCAATCAAAGAAAGCTGGTAAGCTTTTTGTGTTTTTCTCAAACTGGGCACAGATTTTCTGTAAATGTGTGTGTGCTCCTCGGTGAGATACAGCTGCTGAGAAATGTGGAAAAAGTGCAGGCTTGAGAACAAAGGAAGAAAATGTCTGGTGGGACTGGTGGTGTTGACGTCAAACAGTGTGAGCTCATGACTGCAGCTCTCCATCTCTGATTTTCATGTCTCTTTTGGCTGCGTGTGTGCACTGGATTCTGTGGTTTCCATCCAGGGTTGTCTTCAATGCTTCCCGTGATGCACTCAATTCCAGCTCATTAGAGGCCTTTGATATTTAATAAAAATTAAAACAAAAATAAATTAAGGTAGATATTTGCGATTTTGCTTTATTTTTAATTACCAGAACTGTCACAGGCTAAAAATATACATGCATAGGAAATCATAGATTTTGACTTGTAAAATTGGAGGTGATTTTTATTTGTATGCCACAGTTTACTGAAACCATTTTAACAGCAGGCAATTTCACAGTGCTATTTGCAGGACAAACAGTCATTAACTAATAACTCGTTATAAATAAAGGGCTCAATTTCACAGAGATTGGCCAGCCTCAGGGCTCTACTATGAAAACACCTTGTCATTAATGGCTGTTAGTCACACCTGTGCTTTACCTGCTGTATGAAATGCAGCCACGATGACATCACCTACTGGTTACTGAATTGTTTTTTTTTTTTTTTTTTTTTTTTAAACAAAGCCTTGTGCCCTGTTTATGCTTGCTGTTATCCCTGCTGCACCATGCTTTGTGTAGTTTTGGGTTGTTGGGCACCCATCTATTATTATTATTATTATTATTATTATTATTATTATTATTATTATTATTATTATTATGTATTTATGTATTTATTTATTTATTGTAACTTGGTTTGCATGGCATGGCCAGGTATATAGATATAGTTATATAGTTTTTTGCATATTTGTCACGCTCATGTTTCAGATGATCAAATACATTTTAATATTAGACAGAGAGAACCCAAGCAAATACAAAAGGCAGTTTTTATATTATGATTTAATTTATTAAGAGAAAAAACTTTCCAAACCTACTTGACTCTGTGTGAAAAAGAAACTGTCTCCCTCCCCCCTCCTTGTTAAATCGTTAACTGTGATTAAACACATTTCTTTGGAAGGCTGAGTTCAGTTTCACCAGCCACACCCAGGCCTGATTACTGCCAAACATGTTGAATCAAGAAAAAAACTTAAATAGAACCTGTTTAACAAAGTGAAGTAGACTAAATGATCTCAAAAAGCAACACATCATGCCATGATTTAAAGAAACTCAAGAACAGAGGTCAGAGAACAGTCAGTGAACTCTTATCCATCTGGAAAGGGTTACCAAGCCATTTCTAAGGCTTTTGGACTCTAGTGAACCACGGTGAGAGCCATTATTCACAAATGGAGAAAACTTGGAACAATGGTGAACCTTCTCAGGAGTGGTGGGCCTAAATTACTCCCAATGATTCCAATATGCCAACAAACATTGTGATGATCCCCAAGACTTTGGGGAAAATGTTCTGTGGACTGAGACAAAAGTTGAACTCTTTGGAAGATTTGAGCCACATTACATCTGACATAAAACAAACACAGCATTTCATAAAAAGAACATCATAACAACAGTTAAACACGGTGGTGGTAGTATGATGGTCTGGGGCTGCTCTGCTGCTTCAGGACCTGGACAATTTCCCGTAATTCATAGAACCATGAATTCTCCTCTTGATGAGAAAATCCTGAAGGAGAATGTCCGACCATTAGTTTATGCACTGAAGCTAGTGCACACTTGTGTTATGTAGCAGGAGAATGATCCGAAACACTCCAGCAAGTCCACCTCTGAATGGCACAAAAAACAAACTGAAGGTTTTGGAGTGACCTAGTCAAAGTCCAGACTTAAATCCAATTGAGATGCTTTTGCATGACCTTTAACAGGCCCTTTATGCTGGAAAACCTTCCAATGTGGCTGAATTAAAACAATTCTGCAAAGAAGAGTGGCTTAAGGTTCCTCCACAGCGATGTGAAAGACTCATTGCCAGTTATCACAAGTGCTTGATTGCAGTTCTTGCTGCTGAGGGTGGCACAAGTAATTATTAGGATTGGGGCAATTACTTTTTAACACAGGGCCAGGTAGGTTTGGATAGCATTTTTTTCCCCTTTAATACATTAAGTCATGAATCATGTATCCGACTTTTGGAGAGTTTTGGAAACCTGAAATCCTCCGCTGTCACCGTGTTTTGTGTACATACAGCCTTCGTACTGTGTCGATTCGTACACTTTTGCATTGCCCAGACCCCCAGGAGTACTTGGCTGTTGGTTTGTACCATAGGTCACGTGACCTTAATAGCAGATGTGGGTCTTTTTCGTTTGTTCGTGATGCATCCATATGGATACAGCCCATAGACATATATATGTAGACACCGCATTGAGCGGGTGGGCCCATTGCTGTGATAAGTCAGTGCATATATTCAGTCTGTTTACTTGTTTTGTTATTCGCACAGAGTACTAGATGTACAGGAGTACACACTGGAGGAATCACTTTGGTGACGTGTACTTCACTGGAGACTGGCTTTTAAAAGAATAAGTCAGCCTTTTGCTATTTTTGCTCTGTATCTTTTCTGTTTACATTTTAATAGCACAGCTGTGTGTCTTTTGTTATGGAGGGGAAAAGAATTAATTTATTTGAGGAGCATTATTATTTAAATATGCCAATAGTTGATTTTTGAGCAATTTCTCACGTACATCTACAGCTGGATGTTAATAAAAGTGCCCGTGTGACATTTGGGACATGTAGCTTTGACTCAGAAGTACCTTTTTGTTTATACCTTTTGGTAAGAAAAAAATATTGAGATATATATTGTATATCGCTATTCAGCTAAAAAACATTGAGTTATTATTTTTGGTCCATATCGCCCAACCCTAAGGACCATAGACTTCCACATACAGTCAGCCTTTTCATTGTATCCAGAGGAGTCGCCCCCTGCTGGTAAGGATTTACTTTTCAGACCCAGGTTCTGTGTCCATCCGTTTATATTCAGCTGATGGATTTGACTTATGTCCACTGTGTAATAATACCCAGTATATAACTTTACAGGTAAAGAATTTCTCCACTAATCAGAAATATTTCATTTCAAGAATCAATATACTCACCTGTTTTTAAGAAGTTTATTACTCAACCTCAGAGCAGATAAATAAAAATGTTGTCATAAGTTTTATTTTTTAATTTGTGCATGCTAGCAAAAAGCTTTAATCCAGCATTCCAGATTGCATTTTTATTTCTTAATGTAATTATGATATGATCTGTATTGTTTACCGCACTTTGGGTCCTTTGCTTTGCTGTGCTGTTTGTTAGTACTGAACATTGTTCTTGATTGAATGCTTCCTGTTTTAAAAAAAAAAAATTTAAAACCGTATTTTTCTCATCTTTAGATATTTTTTGAACACTTGGGCACCTTTTTCATCATAAATGTCAGATTTTGAATAAAACCGACAACTGAAGTTTGAGTGACAGTGAGTGTGAGAGCAAAGAGCTTTTGTTGGACATCTCCTTTGTTTACGTTGAACAGGTAGCTCGTCTGTGTTATGCAGATGAATGTGGACATGGTGTCACTGCAGCGACTCCGAACATCTGCCTGTGACTGTGAACATATTACTGTGGGCTGGTCTGTTGTGGCTGCGCGATGGCCAGTCAATCATCTGTCTACAGCGGGCTGAGCATGTGTGGGCACACTGTAAAACCTGACTTGATGTCCGTCTGTGACAGGTGTTAATTATCAGTCTGCGGTTCCCTGACAGACGGACAGATGACAAACAATGAGGTGGCGGTGTTTGGGCTTGATGCTCAGCATGAAAATTGTATTTAGACGATTAGATGATGTGACAACTTGCTTCTGGTTATGTGTGAGATTTTTGTGACAAGACACAATGTGAGCAGACACAATAATGAACAATTGGTCACTTGAATTTGAAAACAGACGGCTCTTCAGTTGCTGCTTAAGCGGCTCCCACCAGGCGGGCACAGCCATATGCTTCAGATGGGCTAAAAATAAGTAAATGGTGACTTTGAGCTTCACATGGGATTCCAGCTCTGCTTTTGCCCTGTAAAGGCTCATAGGTGGTATAGAGGATGGATGTAGCTATTAATAATAATAATAATAATAATAATACCTTTAATTTATAGTGCACTTTACATTTAAAAAAAAACCTCAAAGTGCTACAAAACAAAAAACATTATAACAAACAGTAAAAATATAAAACACACTAAATAACAGACCATGGTGTAAATTAAAATACACCAGGATGTAGATAAAATAGATAAAATTATGCACAAAGATTAAAAGCTCTTATAAAAAGAAAAGACTTTAAGTCCTTTCTAAAACTGTCCAAAGTTTGAGGCGCTCTGAGTTCAGATGGAAGCGAGTTCCATAGACGAGGGGCAGCCACACAGAAAGCCCGGTCACCCATAGTCCGTAAACGATGAGAGAGTTTGTGTGAGCCGATCTGGAGGAGCGTGCCGTACATTTTAAAGAAAGAAGTTCTTTAAGATAGTCCCCGTGTGACAATTATTTTCATTTTTGCATGCCCCCAGCATACAGAAGCATTCTTCTTTGTCTATTTAACATAACGTCATTTGTCCTTGTTGTACGGTACCTTTTATTTTTCTATTTGCTTACTCTGAATTTTCCAGTGCAGCTGTCATAGCAACAATGCATGAAATAAACCAAATAAGTATGACTGTCCTCGAATAGTCAAGCAGTTTTTTGTACCTTCCTGAAGGGGTTGATGTTAAATAGCTCATGAAATAAACAGTGATCTGTGTTGTGTAACCTTAACAGCATAGACATTATAAAAGGTGAATGTAGCCACTGTGATGTTACCCACTAGTTAGTAAATTCTGGTTTTGAAGCCTTGAGCTGAGTGTCATAGTGTTTATGTACTGAGTGAGGGGTTGTGCATTAAACCCCACGCTTACCCTGGATAAGCCTCCTTTCTGACTCTTAAGCTGCGTCTATGCTGGAAGCGATGTGGTGACACCATTGAAAGTTACATTCCACAACTTGAAATAAGGGGAAGTAACCACTGCCAATGGGTAAGTGTGCGGGACCCGAGATGGACTTTTCTCAACTTCCAGGCGAGTGACTGAAGGATCTACCAGTGATAGTGAAGAATACCGTTGATGAACATATGATGTGGTAGTAAATATGTTAGAGGGTTACCTAGGCAGCCAGATCGTTGAATGTCCGTAAGTGACAGTTTCAAAGCAGTGTGTAACGAGCAAATTGGTGTGGACGCAGCTTTAGAATGACTAATGGACTTCATGTTTTATGTATGACCAGAAAGTAAAGACTGAACCCATAAAGTCATCAAGAGTTCACAGAACAAAAGGAGCTGAAGGCTGATTTTCCTGAGACTTCTATACAACCGGAAGTCTTTTTGAAACCACAGTATCGCCTCTTGGTGGCCACCAAACATTCCAGGTTTAAGGACGTTGGGTTGTTCTCACTTTACAGCCCTAACAGCTACACTATATGGACAAAAGTACTGGCCACCTACAGGAGCTGCTCACCCATGGAAACTCATGTCATGAAGCTCCGGGCTCACAGTTCTTGTGCTGATGTTAATGTCAGAGGAGGTTTGGAGCTCTGCATTTATTGAGTCAGGAGAGAGTTGGCGACCTTTACTCACTATGCACCTCAGCACTCGGCGACCCCACTCTGTGCTCTGCTACGTCTTGGTTGAGTTGCTGTGGTTCCTAAATGTTTCCACTTTGCAATAATGCCACTTACAGTCAATCATGGAATATTTTAATATTTGGAAATTTCATGAACTGACTTGTTGCAATTGTGGCATCCTCTTACAGAGCCATGCTGGAACTAAATGAGCTCTTTAGAGTGACCTGGTCTTTGTAAAGGCAGACTGCATGGGTATGTGCTTCATGTTAAACATCTATGGCAATGGGACTGAAAACGATTAAGAGGTGTGGCCCAAACTTCTGTCCATATAGTGTACATCTATCTTTTATACTGTTTATGGTCACACTGGACACTGCTGATTTGTGTAAAGTAAACTAGAATTAAATTCTTTGTGAATAAGAATTGGACAGCTCAGCATCCCATCTCTTGAAACACAATGCTGCATTGCATAGCTGCTTATATACCTCATCCTAAAAAAAGTGTGAATATTGTGAAAAAGTTTAGTTTTTGTTATTTTAAAAAAGAATTAATAACATGATCAGCAAATCATTTGGTAGTGGTTTCGGCAGTGTGAGCAGGCGCTAAGTCCTGCTGGGGGGTAAGGGTAATCTGCATTTCGATAAAGGTTGTCAGCAGATGGAAGCATGAAATGCTCTAAAATCTTGAAGGCTGCATTGACTTTGGACTAGATAAACCCACTGAGCAACAGTCCATTTCTTTTTCTCCTTAGCCTAGGTAAGATGCTTCAGTGTTTTCTCTAGTTCAGCAGTCACGAATGTGACAGCTGTAGCTCCTTTCCAGAGGCCTGTGGTGGCTCTTGATGCACTGACACCAGCCTCAGTCCACCTTGTGAAGCTCTCCACGGTTCTTAAATCAGCTTTTCTTGGCAGTCCTCTCAAGGCTGTGGTCACCACTGTTTCTTGTGCTCCTGTTCCTACCACACATTTCCCTTCCTGTCAGCTTTCCATCAATTAGCTTTGATATAGCACTCTGGGAACAGCCAGTCTTTTCAGTAATGACCCTCTGTGGCTTACCCTTGTTGTGGAGGGTGTCTATAATCATCACGTGGCAGTCTTACCCATGATTGCAGTTGAGTGTACAGAGCTAGAATGAGAGATGCATTTTATGTATACTCTAGTAAATAGTAATTTACTCAAATTCTAAATGAAATGTTCTAATTATTTGCAATGCTGGTTTATGAGCTGTAAGCCATAATCATCCAAATTAAAACAAAGAAAGGACTGAAATTTTTCACTTTAGGTGTCACGAATATAGGATGTTCATGTAGAACATATGAAGGTTTACATTTTTTTAAAACTAAATTTTGAAAATCACAATATTCAATTACATTTTATTTACATAGTGCTTGTTCTTTTGAGTCACCTCGAGATGCTTTATATTGTGAAGACCCTACAATATTAGAAAGAAAACCCCAGCAACCAGATGACCCCCTATGAGCAAGCATAAACTCCCTTTTATCAGGAAGAAACCTCCAGCAGAACCAGGCTCAGGGAGGGTCAGCCTTCTGCTGCAGCCAGCTGAGTGGAAAGAGAGAGCCAGAGTTAAATAATATTATTGCACTTAATTATTAATGATTAAGTGTAATAGTGGTGTATAAACAAATGGAGACTGAAAGGAGGCATAAATTTTATGAGATACTCTACTCACTATCCAATAGTGTATGTCGAAATGATGCATCCTGTGGACACACATCGTTAGATTAACACGTTGACAAGCTCCATTGGTTAATTTGGACATAGCAGAGTAAACATCATAGACCAGTGAGAACAATTTGGTCATTAAACCAAAGTAAATTGTTGTCCTGGAGATGAGCTGCAATGAAGGGACATGTGTGGTGCACTGATGTGTCTATGAGGCATTATAGTTAATAGCATATAATCACACTTTTTTTTTTTGAGTTATAACGAGGCCTTGTGGATTGCGGCTAAAATATTTGTCTAGTGAGGGAGTGACATTTTCCACAGGTTTTGCACCTGTCACACAGAGGTAAATGTCCCATTTCAGATGCATTCACACTGCTCTGCTCACCACCTGGATGGAGCCTATTAGAGGCAGCACACTCAGTGAGTGGCTTTTGTTGGAAGTGAACAGAACTGGTTTGCTGTGCTCTTTGCGCATCGGCACAATCCAGGTTCACACAGACTTTGCACTAGAGAGCTAGCAGGTTAAAGGGCAGTCGATGTTCGATGCTACTACGTCACATGTTTGCATTTTCATGTGCACCTCTGTTGGGTGAGTCCTAGAAAAGTTCAGGGCTAAAGTGCATGTGAGAAAAATGGCTGAAGATGGTGTTTATTAAATGGATCCACGTGAACAATATATCAGTCGGTATCAGTGATGTTGAGATTTGAGGATGGCCTATGATTTCATCATATATTTTGTTTCTTATCTGCCCAACACCTAAAATTTCTGTAGGAATCATTGACAAGTTCAAACCATCTTTAAGGCAGCAGGAAATTTCGGAAAACAGGAGAGATCCAGTATTTCTGGTTAGTCCTCTGCAGAAATTTGGCTTTTCCTCCCCGTAAGCCTGTCGCTCCATCAGCGGGGGGATTAGTGTGGTTTTGTACTTTTCAATGAATTCATCTTCTGGGTTTTTAAGTATTTAAGCACTGAGTTGGGGGATGAGAGTAATCTTGGGGAGACACTCACTCAATCCTCCAGGGAGATATGCCTTCCCTCATTAAGGGATCGTCAGTGGAGCGGACTGATAGCAGCAGGCAGAGAGGAGAGCTAAGACCAGAGGCAGCGGCAGCAGAAATGTGGTGATTGGAAGTGAAGTAAAACCCCAAAATATTTTAAATTTTGGTGGGGATGGAGGGAAGTGCGCTCCGATCAGGCAGATAGAGGGGTGGGATTAGAAGGCATGAATGGTTATTAAAAATTCAGCAGCATGGGAGAGATTTAATTTAAAAATGTTCAATTTCACACCAGTTTTGTTCATAGATGTATTATTTAACAGATTCCTGACAGTAGAGGGGAAAATGAACAGATAATTAACACCTCTGATAATTTCAAATTGATAAATGTAACCCAACATGGATCTGCAGCAGAGTCCTTACCATACCACTCATTTTACTGTCAGATCAGAGAGACGCTAAGGAAACTAACCGTGTTTGGTAAGAAATTTTAGTTTTACATATTTTACCCACTGAATCTGCTGTAAAGGAGGTGAAAACATCTGCAGAGACTGCTCAGTTTTCACAGGTCAGATCATAACTGTTGCTTGCTAAAACAGGAACATCCAGGGGTGGAAGTTAAACCAACACCAGGGCTGAAAAAATGCAAGTCTCCCAAAAGCAAGTCAGTCCCCAAAGGACCCCATTGTAAAATAGCAAACTTAAAATGCATTAAAAAGGATTTATACAGCCTGGTACAAAACAGCCTCTGTTGATAATTTTGCATCAATTTATTTGTTTTTTAATATCTCAGCTGTTTAAAATGCATTAAAACTTAATATTTGCATTATTAGTGGTGTGGCTGCTTTTACTGATGGTGTACTGACACAGGTGGGTGCTAGTGGTCTGCTATGCCTCACCTGTGCTAATTGGAGTCACCAAATTGCATTTTATGAGTGTGTTGGTGGTGTTTTTAATGAAATTATCTGACACATAATATGGCTTACTGTCCAAGAGGTTTGTGCTTCAGTTTTGGTGAATGAAATTTTAGTATTTTAATAGACTGTTAGGACTAATCATCTGTGCCTGTGTGTGTGATGTACTCTTGCTTGTTAACCAAGTATGCTAGTTACTTTACTTGGGGCCCCATTATATCTGCCGCAACAGTCGCTTTGTGCACCGGTGATGAGGTCATGACACAGTTACATCCATTTATGCTCGCTGTATGGCGCTTTTGTGGAAATGGCAAAAAATGCGAGGTTACAAAAATCAAGAGGGGCAAGAGTGGCTGAAACAACATCAAAGCCTGTTGTTGTTGGATGGCGCCGTTCGCAAGGAACGGTGAGCATAATGGCCCTAATATGGCCACTTCTGGCCACAAGGACCAGCCTAAAGTGCTAAACTTGAGTCTGCAAACCAATGGATGATGCCTCATGGACTACATGCATCTTTTATATACAGTCTGTAAGTGTACTCTATAACACAAATGATGGCTTGTTAGGCTCGTCAGATATATTGAGTTGTTTCAAATTTTCCCCCTACTCTTAATCCTAGGAGACAAATGCACCTAGACTCCTCCTTCTTTCCACTTACCTTTTTCCAAAAAATTAGATCTTTCTGGATGCTCTCTGCTAAACATACGTAAGTGTTAATGGTTAACAATGGTAAATCGATGCTTTGAGGAGGTGATGAGTTTTTTTTTCATCTCTTTAATCTCTTTTTTTTCTATCAGACTATCTGCAGAATTGCAAAATGAAACAAAACGAGCTCAGAATATTCACAAGCAGGTTATCTTTAAATTCACTGCGAGTTTCTTGTGATGCTGTCATTGCTGCTCTTGTGAGGACTCAAAAAAATAAAACTCCTGACATAAAGGAGTTGCTGCTAATCAGCACAAAATGTTTCCCAGTGCACTCCAATTGAAGCACTTGAAGGTCACCTCTGTGTTTGTGTGTTTTTGTGTGTGTGTTACTGTATGTGCTTTCATGCTGATCATAGAGCTTGCTGTCTGTCTCAGCAGTAAACACCCCCTCACCTCCACACTCTCATCTGAGCCAAGAACTTTACTGCCTTTCAGCATTTAAAATGTCTTTCTTTCTCCACCTCCTCTCCGCCTCGTTCACCTTGACTTTAACCGAAACCCAGCCAGGCTCCTTCTCCTCAGTCCTCCTTTCTGTTGTTATTAAACATCATCTACTCTTCACATCACAACTTTTCTGCTCAGATTTGTCCCACGCTGCATCCCGTCGACCACGTTAATGGCGTAGGCACGCAACGATGAACCTGTAAATCGCGGGCACGCTCACGCTGCTTCTGGCATCAGCCATTGCTCCAGCGTGGCCGGATTTGCGTGCTCTCCTCATCTGTTCAGTAGGTGGGGTTGCCATGGAGATGTGGCATTTGCAGTGCTGCTGATAGGAGTGATCGGTCTGCATTATACACACATACACACACACATATAAAGGGCTAAAAATAGAGGGCTGGCCTGTGCAGGCTCCCTCTCTGAATATTGATCCTTATCTAATGATGCCTCAGAGGAAAAATGAAAAGGGGGCAGAATATCTGAGAGCTGGACGGACAAGAGAAGCCGGCTTTCATTTTGGGAACTTGCGAGCGTTATGCTGATGTATCACTTCACCCTCATTAGCTTAGGCCAGTTTTAAAGTGCAAATTTTTCCACTGGTTGATCTTCTGTAGCTGTGTTGGAGATCCTCAGAAGAAGCAGGTTTTCTGTAAGAAGTCAACATCTGTTCACAACTGGACCATTAACCTTGTGTTCATTAGGTGAAAAGGCACTGACTAAGATTGATGTGGGGCTGTATTGGTGCATTGCTCCTCATCTGAGGTCTTTTGTCTTTGCTGCCAATCCTGAATGAAAAAAGCAAAGTTCAGTGAACAGAATTAGGCAGACAAGTTTGTTTCTTAATGAAAGTAAAATAAGATAAATTTAGTTATATATTAGGGGTATTTTCTCCCTTTATTTTTTTCTGACTGATAGTATAGAAATGACAGGAATTGAGGAGAAAATGAGACAGACAACCAAGATCTCCAGCTGGAAGCAAATGAAAGGTAATAAAATATGATTTTATTACAAAGGTTGGGATTTTAAAGAAAATATGTAAAAGAAAGTTCACAGGACTCAATGCATTCTGATGAAAAACTAAGTACACTCTTCCTGCTTTCATAGGAATCAAGAGGGTAAGTATCTTCCAGGTGCTGCTAATCAGATGCACTTGATTAATTGACCATCAGCAAGTGTGAGCACCCCTATAAAGGGAGATGCTTTGGCAGCTTTATGGTCTGTAGCATTCAGGTGTGTGTAAACGCAATGGCACAGTCTTCCCAGGAGTGGACTTCCCAGCAAATTCACCCCAAGGTCAGAGAAACTGCAAAAAATCCCAAGAGTTCCATCTCAAATGCTACAAGCCTCAGTTAAATGTTAAAGTTCATGCCAGTACAAATAGAAAAAGACTAAAGAAGTATGGCTTCTTTGGAAGGATTGCTTAAGGATTAAACTTAAATTTGATCTTCACATTTGGCTTCAGAGGACTATCAGGACCTTGCAGGATTATCATTCTGCACACTAACATCTAAAATTATGGAGGTTTTCTGGTCATCACATTGACCCGTGAGCTGGGAAGAAATTGGAGGCTGGGATGCAGTCTTATTTGTTGTGAGGAGGTAAAAACTGAAATGCAAAACATTTCAGCTGTTTATGTGTAATTGATTCTTCAAAACACTCACAATGAAAACACAATCAGAGGCTGTCTGCTCTTGAAGCTGCAGAGCTGTCTTCCACCAGCATTAGATGTTTTTCTTCTGCTGGAATATGCTCACACCAAACCTGTGAGGTGCCAGACGCTCACATCACAAGGATGTGTCTAATTGCATCTGCCAAGGTGCGAAAGAACTCTGCAAAGCTTTAATTACACCTATCTCGCCCACTCGTTTTGTCTGCTGCACCCGTGCCTGCTTGTGTGACAGCTGAAATCATTAAACATGCTGAGAGGAGAAGACGGGAGGGCCGAATGGCTGGGACTGGGAACTGGGAATGAAAAGTGGGAGGTCTGAGTTGTGTTGAAAATGTGAAATTCATTGTCATCAGCAGGGGATTGTGAGTTGATGGGCTGCTTATCTCCCTTTTGTTTCTTGTGCGTGCGTGTGTGTGTGCGTGTGTGTGTGTAAAATGTGAAGTAACATGGTTCAGTGCAGGGAGCTGCAGGAGGCCGGAGCAGCAGAAGGTTAATGAAGTGCTGTATTAAGAGCAGTTTGGTAAATTGCTGTCAGATGGGCTGAGCAGTGAAATGAGAGGATCACCAAGAAGCTAAATTTAAATTATCCTTCGAGGAAAATTGTAGCTTCTTTCAAGCTTGGCTTAATTTTTGTAGCTTTGGTCACTATTCTCACTTTTATGAAAATCCTGTACTCACCAAATGTTGAGGAGCTATCTGAAACAGGGGGAAAAGGAGGTCAGGAGCAGTTAACCACATTTATTTACAATTAAATGAAGTTGCTGGGCAAAAATATGCAGCAGAAAGTTAGATCTGTTCAGCTCATTTCCGGCTCAAATGATCATTTTCTTTGACTCCACTAGAGTAGCTTTGCATGATTCACAATTCAAAGTAATCTGTATCAAAGTCGTAGCAGACTATCCACTAAAGTCAGAGTTACTCATGTGTGTTTTGTAGCTTTTACTTTGACTTTTTTGGGTTTCTCTTTCCTGTTACTTCCCTTCCTGTTCAAGTCCACTTTAGGGTTTAATATTTTTCCCGAAAATGACATGAATCAAATCCCGGGAAATGACGAGCCATTTCCCGGGAATCCCGGGAAAAAGTTTATTTATTTTTTTATTTTTAATTAGGCCTTCTGTAGCCTGTGTCGGCCTTAACCTATTGTGATATTGTAGAGGTAGCTTTCCAGCTATGTCCTGTTATGCCCAGTAGGGGGTAACGTCGGCTTGATTAACGCAATAAAACCTACATCTCGAGATTCGAGTGCTCGAGCTATGCGGTGTTGTATCGTTCCTCAACACTCCCTTAACAAATATAATTCGAATATTCCTCCATTGTACATGGAATTATACCAAGATATTTTACAACTGCTGGTGCAAAACAATACGGTTCATCTCCACAGCATTGATAATGGCTCAGCCACGCTGTCGTGGCGACATCTGTTGCACTATATCTCCACCAGTGGAACGCTGTAATAGTCATTGAAAAGTTAACTACCGTACTACACTATAATATGGCATAACACAGGGCCTTGAGTAATGCACTACGACTTGGTCATTGCCATTCTGGCAACAGCAAATTTATAACACCGTGTCTGAGGGTTAAAGTAGGTTCGCTGTGAATCGTCTTTTGAAAAACTGGCCGATCCTTATAGCCTAAAAAATATACATTTTACTCAACTCCATTTTAAAAGCGAAATATGTTAAAGCAATCTATTTCATGATAATTTCTTCACACATTAGGCCCGTATCCTAATTCATGATTGTTAGTAAGCGGCTGCAAACGAGGAAAAGAAACACTCGAAGTTAAACAGATATTTCTTTATTGTTCAGGGCAGGCATATTTTATAGGCTATATAATGCAATATAACAATATATAATAATATAAAATTATATAATACAAAATACCTTAGGGTAAACACATTGCCTACGATTTCAACAAATTAAAGAGGAAAAAAGCACAACTGTGTAATACCTCTATTAAAACGCTTGAGATGAAGGCTGAAGCCAGCCTTAAACGGAGGCTGAACGTGCCTGAAATGAAGAGAAATGCTTTTCGCATTAAACGAACCCTTCTCTCAATATTTCCTTAAATTTAACTTTCTGAAGCTTTCTTTTCTTTGTGAAAGTCAAATCGACGCGCGCGACTTTTTTCCCGGTTTCCCGTCTAACGTTTCCCGGGAAACGGGAAATGGTTCTGATCGCATTTCCCGGGAATCCCGGATCCCGGGATTAAACCCTAGTCCACTTCCCACCCCTACCCATAGTGCCATCACTGTTTGGCTACAGGCTGTTGGTTTCTTTGGAGCAAAATTCTGTAGTCTTAATTTACCCAAGTATACATAGTGCTGCAAAATTGTAGTACTATGTATTCTGCTTAAATGGATGCCCACACAGTGGATGTGATTTGATCATTGTGCATCGTTTTGTAGCTGATGGTGGGTGATAAGAGGAAATTCTTGTCTCCAGTGGTCTCGGTAATGTATATTTACCACCCTGGTATATGCCAATCAGCATTATCCTTTGCTTTCATGAGACAATGCTTCAGTCACCCGCTTCAAAGTTGAGACCTCAGGCCCCTCCAACTTCGCTTCAAGGTGCCAAATGTGATTCAGTTTCCATTGTCTCTGGTTGCCACATTCTCTTCTCTGTGGACTCTCATTTTAGGCAGGCTGTTTTTGGGCTGTGACGTCATAATGAGCCAAGAGCAGGAAAAAACATCTGTATCAAGTCTGAGCTTTTGGTTCACAAGAATATGTGGACCTTGTGATGTGAAACTTTGTACTTTTACTTTACAAACCTGTTTTCAGTCCAAATTCTTAAAATATTTAATGACAATTTTTAGAGACTTTAAAAATTGTTGAAAGTTTTCAGAATTTTAACTGAAATAATGAATTTTCTGATAAACCCCCAACATTCACTGCCAGCTTTCAGTACTTGAGTTCACACTTCCACCCATCAGACGGTGTCCTCGTTCAGCGTCAATCTGCAGGACTTGTAATTATTCACAATCATGATTTAAGTTATCTCAGCTAAGCTGATCTCTAAAAACCCATCTGTTTCCTACTGTTTGTGTTTTTGTGATGATGGCAGATTTCTGGAGCATTTCTGGTAGCCGTAGTAACAGATGACAAGACCCATGTTTTTTCCCACAGGTCCCCTTTGAGTTTAAAATGTTTTACTCATTTGGCCACATTTGTTTTTCTTTAGAGTGAATTTCAAAGAGCCGGAGGCAGTGCGAGCACTGACCTGCACCCTATTAAAGGAGGACTTTGGTTTGACCATCGAGATCCCTCTGGAGCGACTCATACCCACTGTCCCTTTGCGCCTCAACTACATCCATTGGGTGGAGGACCTCACTGATGGCCAGAAGCAGCCACGCAGGGGCATCGACATTGGTACAGCTGCCACAATTTGAGTCACCTTTGGTACAATTGTGATGTTATAGTGTGGTAACTGAGCAGATATGACTGTGTGTTCATTCCTGGAGTGATTTACTGTGTAATTTATTACTCATTATACTTACAGTATTGGTTAAATTAAGCTCAGCAACATTTGTGATTAAATATTTAAGTTCACCAGTTACATGTCTCAGGAGCTAAATTCACATTTTGTGTGTGTGTGTTTTCTCAGTACACTTTTTGTCACCTTCACATTTTTCGAAGTGTATATAACCGCAGATTTCACCTTCAAGGGACCCCAGCTCTACATTTATACACTGTGATAGTTTAATCATAAAAATGTTTCTGCCATAAATTTCTAAAGTCAGCTTTTCATAGCTTTTTACAATGTAGCAATCCCAATGAACATGTCATGTCATGTGGATATGTATTGTTTTGAACATTATAAGCTTTATTTTGTATTGTAATTGTCCTGTTGTCATCATTAGGTTGTATTTTTGTGCAGTGAACAGTGGCTAACACATCTGCAGCAGTAATTCTTACTTGCCAGCTTGCAACAGGAAATTGAGGCTACAGTTTGCATGAGTATAGTCTTTATAGTTAAAGAACTTGGTTAATTGATGGATAAACCCCTTTGAGCAGTTGATGAGACTAAAAAAGTGCCATTAACCTTATTCCAAACATGATCATTTGCACTTCAGTGACTCATTGTCAGATGATCAGATGTAAGGTCACCTGACTTGTCCCAGTGGTGTCAGACTTCACTCTATTGCACATGTGCTTTAATTTTCCACAGTATCTGTAAATTTAGTCTGTGTAAAATTAGCGGGCATTTCCTTAAAATGCTGCAGCAAAAACCAACAGCACATCTTCAAACATTAATGACCACAGGCGGGGGGGGGGGGGATTTAAATGTTAATGCCACTGCTCTGGTTTTCTTGACGTGGCTCGCAGCTCAGCATAGCCCTTAAATGTCAGTTGGTGCTTCCAGCAAATGAGCCCAGTCATTCCCAGTTTTCCCAGCACTTGCCAGCCCAATCCACAGTCACATGTCACTACTTGTTTTTTATTCTGTCGATCAGAGAAAACAAGGTCTGACTTTAAATGTGTTTTCCTGCAGGTGTGCTGTTCCTCTGTAGTTTCCCAGGTCACTGATTGGTGACCCTGAACCTTTATGTGAGCCCACTGAAGCTGTCCGCTCACTGATGGATCACCACTGGGTGTTTCCTTCACTGGTGGAGGCCATCTAGACTGAATTATGCAGCTTTGGTCCTTGTTAGATCGGAATAATTTAATAATAGCTGCTGGAACTGACATTTATTGACCATTATGTCCACCAAGTCAAAAATAATTCTTTAGAAACGCATCATGTCACACATTGGGATCTCCTTCCTTCAAGACAACAGAAACACTGCGGCGCATTTTCATATTGTTCAATGACGGCTGTGATCAATCATCATCGTGAACACATACATCACTGTCAGGCTGCCAGTAACATGTGGGTGTGTGTGTGTGTGTGTGTGTTTCATCAGGCACCGGGGCATCCTGTATCTACCCCTTGCTGGGAGCCACAATGAACGGCTGGTACTTCCTTGCCACAGAGGTGGACGACATCTGCTTTGACTATGCTACCAAAAATGTGGAGCAGAACAACCTGTCTGACCTGGTGAAAGGTATGTTTGGTTCACTCAACATGAAGGTTACTTCATAACCAGGCATTAGGCCACTAATGTGTGTTCTGTAAAGTTCTTTGAGTGCTCCAATTGAGTAGAAAAGCGCTATATAAGAACTAGTCCATTTACACTGAAACAGTAGTTGACTTATTTGTATACTGTCTCAGCAGAGATGGTGTTTTATGTGTGAAGTGCAGCCACTGAGGATTAATTACAGGGTAATGTGATTACTAATATGTAAATTAATAGTAGAACAGGAAGTAGTTAGCCACCACAAACATGATATTGAGAATCTTTTTAAAAATTTTGCCCAAATGACTGAAGGATGACTTTAGAGCTGTGTGACCCTACATTTCTGGCCATAAATCAAGAATTTATGTGATAATTATAACAAAGTTCTGGGCGAAATGGAAAAACACAAATCCTATCACGATCTTTTTTTTTTTTTTTTTTTTCCACATCAGTCGATATCGATATATATCACGATATCAGTCAAATCAGTATTTCTGTCAAGCTTAAAGGTTCCTTTTTATTCCTGAGAAATATGAAAGGAGAAGGTTAACTTTGGTTTAAATATTTATTTTCTGTCAGATGCTGAACATGATAAATGTACTGAAACATTGTACAACTGTATTTTAAATAAATAAAATGGCCATATGTTCCCTGCCTCTCGCCCTATGACAGCTGGGATAGGCTCCAGCAACCCCGCGACCCTGAATTGGTTAAGCGGAAGAAAATAGATGGATGTATTTTTCTTTTTGTGACTCTTAGTCACACATAAGATAGGAGTCTTGCTGTAAGAGTTTGGTCATAAATTTCTCATATTTAGCCTGAGACTAAACTTGTCTGTGCTCAGCAAATCTCTGAACTGGCTGTCATAAGTGCAGCACACAGTGACCCAGGAGCCCCATTTTGGATCGACAGTCATAAATTTCATTCAACTTTTTTTCACTCTTGTTTCAAATCACTGTTTATATATTTTTTTTAACCTTCCCCAGTTGTCAAAGTCCCTCAGAAGACTTTATTGATGGATGCCTTGAAAGAAGAAACAGAAATGGTGTATGACTTCTGCATGTGCAACCCTCCTTTTTTTGCCAACCAGCTAGAAGCAAAGGTAAACGGTTCTCTGCTTTTAACCTTTTAAATTTCTTACTGAAGCCATTTGACTGAAAATTTAAATTCTATAGGGCTATCTGCTTTGACCTTGACATTTCTGACTCACTCACTAAATGAACTCGTTCACTGACCGAAACAAGTCCAGCAGCAAACACAGTTTGTGTACGTGATAGTAACAGGCATCTAATGGGATCTTATTGTAATCGCTGTCTGTCTTAAACCCCTCTCCAGGGGGTAAACTCCAGGAACTCGCGGCGGCCTCCTCCCAGTTCTGTGAACACGGGCGGGGTGACAGAGATCATGGCAGAGGGAGGAGAACTGGAGTTTGTCAAGAGGATCATTCATGACAGCCTGCAGCTCAAGAAACGCCTTCGGTGAGGAAAGCGAGAGACAGTTTTTTCTTTTTGTTTTTGTTTTTTTTGTTTTTTTAAATTTAATGTTGCATGTGTATTTGTGTGTGTAAAACAAAGTCGTAGCCACTTAATAAACTTCATTATGACACAGCGACATATGTAAATGGGCGGGTGGATGTAGATGAGTGCTGCACTTACAGTTGTTCTGGAGAGGCTTGGAGAGCTTTAAATGGCTGTTGTGAAGGGGAGACTGAGTGGTGAAATGGGCAGATGGGCTGCTGCACATTGATGGAGCTGTCACCCACAGTTGCTTTAATGATTTTGGCACACACTGACTTTGTGCTGTATCCGGGAGCCCACAGGGAACAGCTGTGTTTGGGAGGGTGGGGGTGAGGGGGGTTGGATAGATGGGTGGGGGTGTCTCAGGCGGCCGTCACTTTACCCTCCCTCGTTACGGGGCTGTCACCGGGGCAGCCGAGTGAGACCCGGGCAGAGGGAGCTGCAGAGTGGTGCTATTAAAACTGATTAGATGTGCCACACCTGCTACAGGGAGTGTAGTGTGCGTGTGTGTGTGTGTGTTTGCATAGTGGAAAGATGAGCACTCTGAGTAGGACTGATGTTAACACCTGCCTGCTCTTGTGTGGCTGTGTTACACTAAAATTCAGAGCAAGCCCGGTCTCATTTCACGTGTTTGAGGCTCCAGCCAAACCAACTGGAGCTAACTGTCACTCCAAAAACCATGCTGGGACACCAGAACCTTCAGGTGTCCATGGAAACGCTGCCAACCTTTTCCGATTGGCCCTTTGAGACACCCTACTCTGCTCCCCTTTCCCTTCTTTCCACTAGAGGGTAATTACTGTCAGATAAGGCAAGTTTAACTTTCAGCCACATATCCAAAACTGCAGTTAGATTCGAGGTAATGCTCCTCATTCATCATGCTATTGATATGAAAATTACCATCTCTCGTAATAAGACTGTAATCATGTGCCGGTGCTTCAGAGGCGAAAAGGCTGAATGTGGAGGCTGATGCAGCTGCACACTTCTTGAAGAAGCTGCTGGTGGAGTATTTGGGGGATCTCTTCTGGGCGTTCCTCCCCACTGTGCCGAAAAGTGGTGAACATCTGTGAATATTAGAACTGTTACATATTTCATTGTGTCACCTGAGGCTGACATGCTGGTTTCAATACCCCTTCAGCCCTGGCTACCCTATTACTGCTTTAACCTGATTACACACCCGTGTCCTTACTGACTGTCAGTCACAAGTTAAATAATGTGTAGGATGTCATTTTGTTTGGGTGTCACAGAGGCTTTTTAGCTGTCTACAGTAAGGACATAGGTTTGGTTTGAGAACAAGGACACAGTGAATTCAGAGCTTCTTTAAACAAAAAAAAAAGAACATTACAAAGCATGTATGTATGTTTTTACTAAAAGTGGTCACCATGCTTTCTGTATTATTGAGTAATTTCTTTTTATTGGATTTGTTTATTTTTTGCTTGCAGCTTTATTAGTTTTTTATTATTGCGCTAATTAAAGAAGTAGTAGAGTACAAATAAAAAGTTTTAGCATTTATTATGAGATGGGCTGGGAGTGTAATGTAGTATGGTTGTGAGTGTTGTGCTTTTGTTTTTAATAAAATTCTGGTAGCTTATATTTTTAATGAAGATGGAGATGGAAGATGGACTTTTGGCTGAGCCCTGAGCAGTCCAAACATGATGAGATGAAGGCGTGGATGAATTTTTCAGGGTGTACTTCAGCTAGAAAATTGCAAATTTTTCTGATATTTCTTATAGTTAATTTATGATTTTGTCGTGAATCTATGTAGAACCTATGACATAGCCTATGCAAGTGGGCGACAACTTTGCCAGGATTAACTCCGATGTGGGTTCATGGACAACTATGTGTAGTTACATTTCTAATGAGGTGTCAGGCTACAGTATAGGGTTTCAAAAGGGTTTGCAGTTACATTATGCCTACTGCATAGATTTAACACAGGAATATACAGTTGTGAAAAAGGGAGTCTTCACAGTCCTGTGAATAAAAAGTCCACCCTTACTGGTTCTACAGGACTTTAGAGGGTAAGTAGCAGCCAGATGCTGCTAAGGAAATGCACTTGATTAACTGGTCATCAGCAGAGGTGGGAAGTAACGAAGTACAAATACTTCGTTACTGTACTTCAGGTATCTGTACTTTACTTGAGTATTTATTTTTCTGAGTACTTTTTACTTTTACTCCCTACATTTTTACACAAGTATCTGTACTTTCTACTTCTTACATTTTCAAACAGACTCGTTACTTTAGGTTTAACACGTCTGAGAAAAGTCTGCATTTCCGTCAAACATCAAACGATCTAAATGGAGGAATAATAACATAAAAGAGACAATCGTACTGGCGTATCCTCCATCACCGGACTTATCACGTACACAGGGATTAAATACACAAACCCATTCAATTAATGTCTCATTTATAGCGCTATAATCAGGAGTTACAGCGGGCCGGACCGAGTCCGTAAGTTGCTCTCGCGGGACATGAACAGCTTAGCTAGCGCTACTGAAGAGGAGCGAGCATAAAGGGAGTAACGTGTGGCAGGTAAATGCAACGTTTCTAAATGCTCAACAAATATCTGCAAAGACACAAAGTGTGTGCAGTTTGTCACACAGTGTGTCTGCTAGCTAAAAGAAGAGCTGCTGTATTTCAGGGAGAGAAAAGAGAGAGAAGTTCAGTCAGAGATGGAGAAAGAGGACAGGAGAGGAAGAAGAGAGGTTAGATTTAAAGGTAAGGACTGCAAAACAAGTATGCTGACTTTGTGTTATTCAACGATTGTATGAAAATACTGCAGTTTAGTACCTAATACCTTTTATATTATTACAATAATATAAAATATAATGAGGTTCAGTTAGCTTACAGAAAAATAGCAGGTAGAAACGTCCTCCAATAAGCTACTTTTACTTTCTTACTTTGAGTACATTTCAGAGCCTGTACTTTTTTACTTTTACTTAAGTAAAGAAATTGAACCAGTACTTCAACTTTTACCAAAGTATTTTTTAACACAAGTACTTGTACTTCTACTTAAGTATAGAATGTCAGTACTTTTGCCACCTCTGGTCATCAGCAAGTGTGAGAACCTCTATAAAAGCATTTGGGAGTTTGCTGGTCTGGTGTGTCTTAACATAACAACACAGTCGTCCAAGGAGTGGATGTCCCAGCAAATTCACCCCCAAGGTCAGACTGTGCAATGTTAGGGGAAACTTAAAAAAAAAAAAAAAGCTCCATCTCAGACTCTACAGGGCTCAGTTAAATGTTAAAGTTTATGACAATACAATTAGAAAAACACTGAAGAGGTATGGCTTGCATGGAAGTGTTGCCAGGGGAAAGCATAAAAGAACATGGCATTACAGCTTCTGAACAATGTCCTTTGGACAGGCAAGACAAAAGTGGATGTTTGGTCATAATGCACAGTGCCAAGTTTAGTGAAACTAAACACAGCATATCAGCACAAACACTTCATACCAACTGTCAAGCACAGTGGGGTAGGGGCTGATGACTTGTTTTGCACCCACAGGTCCTGGGCACCTTGCGTTCACTGAGTCGACCATGAACTCCTCTGTATACCAAAGTATTCCAGAGTCACATGTGAGGCCATCTGTCTGACAGCTAAAGCTTGATACTTGGTCATGCAACAGTATAATGATCCCAAGCACAGCAGCAAATCTACAACAGAATGGCTGAAAAAGATAAGAGTTGAGGTGCAGTGGCCCAGTCATAGTCCAGACCTCAGCCTGATTGAAATGGACCTAAAGATACCGGTGTATAAATAAATGCTCACAAACCTCAATGAACTGAAGCAACCCTGTAAAAAGAGTGGGACAAAATTCCTGTGTGAGACTAATAAAGTGGTTCTACAAGACCCATGGGGGTGTATTTAGTTTTTCACAGGATTGCAGAGTCCTGAAAAAAACAGGACAAAGGGCAACTTAGACGACGCAATCCATATTTTGATCACTTTGATCAATTTGGAGCTTCTCTTAATTGCCCACTGGAAAACGAAAACACTTGAATAACTGAACTTCAGCATAAAAGTGAAGGAACAAGATTTTTGTAATTTTTGAATATTCACACACTTAACATGTAGTTTCTAAGAGTCGTGATGACTAAATAAAACCCAGATGATCAGCTTTAATAAAAACATCTACACCAGCTCTCCGTCCAGGCTAACTTCCTAATGTGTTTCTTTCCTCCGTCTGCCTCAGCTGGACTCTGCTGCTCATTGATCAAGTCTAACCTCATGTCTTTATCACACAGCAGTGATTATTGATCAGGCGTCCACCACGGGACGACTTCAAAACCGTTTTTCCTCTGCTGCAGAAGTGTTCACACCCGGATGTTTTTCTGCCTCTCATGTTTTACTTTGTGTCGCTCCCCGGAGCCCACCTCTCCTCATCTGATCACTGCTCAGTGGTTCACACCCAGGCCGTCGGCCTGTGCACCAACACACCAACTCGCACTGCTTGGCTAATATGGATTCTTCTTTTCTGCAGGTGGTACAGCTGCATGTTGGGGAAGAAGTGCAGCCTAGCACCTTTGAAAGAGGAGCTGAGGAAGCAAGGGGTGAGTAGCCAGTGAGACCCCGAACAAAGAGAAACCCACGAATACATGCACAAACACGGTAATCAGTGAGAGTTACAAAGCAGGCACAGCTTTGATCTCGGTTTGTTCATGCAGGAACATGCTGCTTGTTAAAAACGATCTTTGCCCCACCCCCGTCTCTCAAGCTACCTTTCTCCTGTGTATTTATGTTTGAAGGAGGTGGTCAGCAGCACCAGCTGAGCACGCTCATAAACGAGCCATGAATGAGCTGATTCCTGTTTGCTGTGCATGACTGAATCACGCGTCTCTCAGTAGCTAACACGCATTAGCGTCATTAGCCTGACTAATAGCCCGGCACATGACTCCTGACTGCTGTGGGCCTCCGGTACTACGCCAGACTCAAAGACCCCCCCCACCACCACCACCACCACACCTGCCACCCCTACACCCTCCTCCAGGGGTTTGATGCCGCTGTCGCCATTCATCAGAGAGAGTGGAGCATTGGCTAACATCCAGGAAGGAGGTCTTATTCTGAAGTGTGTGTAAAAAGAAGCCTGCGCTAGTTAATATGCTAATGCTTTTATCACCATTTACTTAATTCATTTTCCAGCGTATCTTCGGTTTTCTTTGTGTTTTTAATTTAGGAAATGTGACTCTCGGTTACACATAAAAACTCATCTCATTCTCAGAGCTGTCTGACCTCTGACATACAAGATGGATGACTTCCTCCTTCTATTTGCTGAGAAAACCCTGAGCAACACCATCCTCCTTATGTTCTCACATGCAGTAAGAGACATGAAGCCAAAGGTCACACTGGGAAAACATCACACTGTCAGATTCAGTCAATGCTTTCTAGATAGCGTAAATTCCTAAATTGCTAGTTTTAATCATGGAGACTGCACACACAACTCACTGTCAGTCACAGCTGACAATCAGTACAGAGCCTCCAGATGTTTTCATTGCAAAGGTTTTATGTGGTTTTATTATAAACATTGATTGGGTAATGTGGGAAGGCTCTTATTTAGATACAATAACTGAATACTGACTGTGAGACAGATATCTGTTTTACAGTAGGTATAAAATTACAAGTCGCAGTCGCAGAAAAACGTTTATGAAGTTTGGATTTTTCTGTATTTCACTATATAAACGGACCTTAAATGATCATCAGAAGTTCTAATGGTGGTTTCACACCTGCACTGTTTAATCTGTTTAAATTGTTAATTTTCTTCTGTCACCCTAATCGCACTCATGTGTGGACCGAAACAATTGTATGATTCCAAACTCACTCCAGGGTGGTGATCTGCCCTCAATTCGACCTAGCAACTGGTGGTGTGCTGCATTTTTGTGCTGAACGCCTTTCCGTAACCGGGTATGCTTTGTATTCTGGATGCAACAGAGTACCATAAGTGTGCACAGTACACAAAATGTAGCAACTTGCTGTTATATGAATGAAAACTGCCCAGATAAATACGAATGAAATAAATCAAGGGTGTCAAACGTAAAGCCTGCGGGCCACAATCGGCCCAGCAAAGACTCAAATTTGGCCCACTGGTCAACTTTGAAAAATATGATGGAAGGTTTTAAATTTTGGACTTCCCATAAGAAGATTCACGCTTCAGCAATAATTAATTGAGTAATAACTCAATTATAAAGAATCCTCAACACAATTTTTTTTTTTTTGCTTCAGTGCTTTGTTTAATTCAGGAATCTGTAGCGCTCAGGTGTCATAATGTAAGCGCCAGCATTTCACCCACATTTGAGACAAAAAACTAGACCTGCAGTAGTAACGTATTTAAGAGCAAGAGTGTGAATAAAAAAGTATTACAATATTAAGGCCGTGTACGCCACAATATTTCAACAAAAGGACTGATAACACCACGGCAGCAGTGACGATTAAAGCTTAACGTGGAGCTAGAGTCTGTTTGCACACACATGGCAAAGGGCAAAAAGGTGGAGCCGTTAGTGAGACAGTGAGCTCAGGTGTAGTGAAAGAAGATGTTTTTCTAGTGTCCAAAACAGCAGTGCTTTTTCCTGTAATCACCATTAAAACCTTTACTTGGAAACAGCTGGAGGAGTCCTTCATCAAACTACCTGATCAACAAGCTTCAATGTGAAGAAGAGAGAACTTTGTAGCTGCTCCCATCCATCGCTGTTTGTTTTCCATAGTGAAAATCAACAGCTAAGCTACAGATGAACTGTTAGCTTAGTCAGATATGATGTTTACATCAGGCAGCTTGCTGAAGGCTGACGGCAGCCATCCTTTATATGGCAGCGATACCTGCAAGCAGAGCGTGTCTAAAAGGGAACATCGGGTGTACAAGACCATATGTATTTCAAGGCTTTAGAAACATTATTTTGCAGATTTAGATTCATATAAAATATAAATAAAATACTAATATTCAAAAATATAAAAATAAAAGCCAGTACAAACATACACATGTGAGGCTGTTGGGTTGGACACGGAATCATTATTAATGTTAATTAACCCTGGGCACCTCCTGGGTGAGGTGTTCTGGGCATGTGCTACCGGGAGGAGGCTCTGGGGCAGACCCAAGACACGTTGGAGAGATTACATATCTCGGCTGACCTGGGAACGCCTCAATGTTCCCCCCAGATAAGCTGGACGAGGTGGCTGGGTAGAGGGAGGTCTGGGTTTCTCTGCTTAGGCTGCTGCCGCCATGTCCCAGCCCTGGAAATGGATGGATTAATTATTAACATTAATTTTTAACATGTACACCATCAGAAGGCCTGTTTTCTGCAGCAGGAAATGTATCAAAGCACAGGACACACCTCAGTTCTGAGAATGTTGATATGCTCGCTTTTCTTCATGCTCCTTTAAAGGCTTACAGTCACACATACTGACTCATTCACTAGCACACTTCAACACACACACACACACACAGAAAGACATACATATTCACACTCCAAATGTACCTCATTATTATTATTTTTTGCATTTAAGAAAATGTTTTCTTTAAAAAATATGATTTTAATATGGCACATAAGTACATTGAAAGAGTTTATTTTTTTTGACAGATGTAGTTAAACTGTT